>NW_026855942.1:0-12079 GCF_026571515.1 Ruditapes philippinarum | reverse complement strand
TAATATGTCGTGGGAACGAGATAATTATATCGTGGGAACGAGATATTATGTCGTGGGAACGAGATAAAAAAAGACACCCACATGTCACCTCTGTGCCACCGTAGATTACCGAAAAAACACGTGGTGAATTTACAAATTATAGAAACGTCAACACGTATCGCAGTGATTTTTTTACAAACTCATCAGTGTGGGTCCTAGGACTCGCTGAGCTATAAATCTATGAGTCCCAAAATTTAGCCGACTAATCTAAGTTACAAGGCTTAATATTGCTTTAGTGATATGAAAGGTATATTAACAATGGAATGAAGAAAAATTGAATTTGATTTCTACATTAATTACAATGCTTCTGATACTGAAATAATTCAAAACTGTCAAATAAATTTAATACGTTTATTTCCATTAATTTAGTTTGAGATTAATCAAAACTTCATTTTCCTTAATATTTTATGCTTAATAATCTATAGTAAAGCACTCATTATTATTTCTTATCTGTAGAAGATTTGCAGACCTAGAATATGATTGACATAACTTGAACACAATTTGGTATTTATTACCAAATTCCTGTCAGACAGGACTCCCTACTCAGAAAAAGTATGCATCCAAAAGATGCACATTATTTGAAACTTTGCATCCACAGCAAATTCAATGAGTCCTGGACTCGGGATGCAGAGGTAAAAAAATCACTGGTATTGGAGCACTTTTAGAATCTGTCAGCACAGCAAAATCAATGTTTTAAAATCCTGATCCAAAACCTTTTGACCAAAATGTGTTCGGTGTGTTTATTGGTCACTACCCCACCTCTCTCTTTATTTTACATACAATATTATTATTTATTTATTCATTCATTTATTTCATTTTCATACAATGATACCTTTTTAATCCAATTATCTAATCAATTATGAGATCACCTTTGAATAAACAACCAATCAACGTGTTGAATAAACAAGTTGACATGCAATAAACACTTAATGGATGAAAGTGCTTTGTATAACAGTGGGCAATACGATGATCATGAATTAAGGACTGAGGAATTCTTGGAGAAAGTGGGTGAATTTATGGACGTTTATAAGAATGTGGTTCTTTGAACCAGTAAAATGTTATGTTTTATTACATGTTGTATGAAAATGATTTAAAGAAATTATTACATGTGTTATTTGTTTCTGAATTATTTACTAAACAAATATTTACTCTTCCAAATGTCTGTAAATTGCCCTTTAATTAAAAAATTATTAATCAAATAATACTAAAAATAATTGAAATAAGCATATGATATAAAAGCATTATGTTGTTGGCTTATTTACTTTATAGAAAAAATCTACAACCCTCCTACCTCTCCAAAACAGGCTGGTGAAAATGCCTGATAAGGCTTATGTCATAAAAAAATCATATTCTAGAAAAGAAATAAAGATATTTCTTTTAAACTTAGGGGTGTCCGTGGCCATGTGGTTAAGGTCGTTGACTTCAAACCTCTTGCCCCTCACCTCTGTGGGTTCGAATCCCAACAGGAACTTTGGATTCTTTCATGTGAGGAAGCTATCCAGCTAGCTTATGGAACGTCGGTGGTTCTACTCAGGTGCCCGTTTGTGCCTGAAATAATGCATGGAAGGTCACCTGAGGTCTTCCTCCACCAGTAAAGCTGGAACATTGCAGTATGACCTATAATGTGTCGGTGTGACGTAAAACCCAAAACAAAACAAAAAACATCTTTTAAACTTTGTTTGTTTATTAATAATATGTAAAACATTTTAGTTTACACAAAGTTTACCATTATTTTCCGCTGTCAATCGACAGAATATAGTATTTCAATATGAGATACAGGTTTAATATGTAAAAGTTCTGGTGATTTATATATGTATATGTATAATCACAATGAAAAAAAACATTCAAAGATTGCAGATAGGTAGCAAATGAGAATATTATCAAAAGAGCAATTATACTCATCATTAGATACATGCATACTGCAGGCAAAAGATTAATTTTCAATCATACCTTATTTCAGATGAAACAAAGTTTGGACATAAATTAATGGAGAAGATGGGTTGGTCTAAAGGTAAAGGACTTGGGGTTAAAGAAGATGGTAAAACTGAAAATATCTCTGTCACACTGAAGAATGATACAAGAGGTAAACGTTTTATGTGTATACCATTCTTAAATTATAATTTATAGTTTTGTAATATTGATTTATATTAGTGCTTGGACAGTGTGGTTCTTTGTCAATGATATGACCAAGTCTGTAGAAAATCTTTCATTTTCTATCTGCCTGACAACTAACTAACTCTATTGAAGATACTGCTTTTTTGTTTGGCTTAACTTATTGTAGAATAATGTGGCTATTAAGGGTGTAACGGTTTACCGGTATACCGATATATTGCAATATGAAAAAATAAATTTCGAACCGCGGTACGATTTTTGGAAAACCGGTATTTTATAAAAATCATAATTTTCAATTAATTGCCTTCTAATTTTGTACAAATTTCACATAAAATCTTTAATTGGCAAATTTTGTTGGCGCCAACCGTAAGATAAAAGTATCCGACAACTAGTACACTTAAAAGTCAATAAGCGGCCGCATAATTTACATAAGCGGCCCAGATGTGAAAGGTCACACGCGACTAGTTTTGTCTATCAAATTGTGTGACACTACTTTCTTTTTATTCCTTACATTTCTACTTTAATTTCTACTAAAAATATATACATATAATAATATTAATAATAATATATAAATGTTACTCCATCTTTACATCAAAACATATACACGACAATACGTATTGCAATATATTGCAATACGCTTCAGCAAAATGGCAATATATTGCAATACGGTTTTTGCTGTATTGTTACACCCCTAGTGGCTATCCTTTTGTTCTAGATGTAAGTTCTGTGTTAAGGTTTTGTATGCTTACCTGGCTACATCTCCTTCAATTATACCACTGTATCCATTGACTTGAAACTCAGTGTACACTTGTCTTTGGGATCATGTTTTTCAGTCAAGAGTCTGTCTGCTTGGATAGGGAGAACATCAAATTAGCTATCGAGGGGTTTCTGGTTCCATCCTCAGTTGAGGTAAAATTGTACGTGACAGTTGATCTCGAACATTGAGTCTAATGACCATTTGTCTCTCATCACTAATTAAGAAAATCATGTGGGATGAGTTGTCGGTTACTTGCAGAGAAATTGTTAATTCCTGGTTAGTTATCCAGGAAGCTAGTTAGGTGGAATGAGCACAGAGATATGACAAAAAAATTGATAATTGAATTTACAGCTCGATTTTTGTTTGCATATATTTCTCTAAAAAGAAAAGAATATAGTCAAAATTGGTTGCCTTTTTGGACTTTTCCCCTTGTAAAAATAGAAAAAATATGTAACACAATTGCTTTAAAATTTCAGGTGTTGGCTGTACAAAGAGTCATGTTGACAACTGGATAGCTCACCAAGATGACTTCAATGCTTTGCTTGCTAATCTTGGACAGGATCATAATACAGGGCCTGGGGGTTCACAGGAGGAAATAGACAGAAAGGTCCTCAGTCTAGAGCAGACATCTAGGTCATCCAAAGGCAGAGTGCAGTAAGATATTTTTTTGTTTGTTTGCAATTTGATTGCCAGCTGAGCTCCAACAATGTTATGTGTGCCATATTGTATTGAACTATACAATTTTACATTTAGGAAGGAAACTCCAAAGATGCACATTATGCCAATCCAAGTGTATGGTGGGTGTACAAGTTGAAGTTAGAATATATTTAGATTTTGCCATAACTGGTTAAAATTTTATAGTGTAGTGCATGTATATAATCAATAGCCTACTGAATATTCTATAAATATCTTCCGGAATGTATTATTAAAGTTCATTTGATAAAATGCGTGGGGGCAGTCTTCTTGTATTTAAGGCAGTTGTTATAATTTATGCTTAGCATTTTTCATTATCCATTTTAGGTCGTTTTCCATTTTAATAGGTAATCTTTTTAAATGTAAAGCCAATTATTATTAAAAAGCTTGAAACAATGAAAACAAGCATTTGATAGTATTGCGGGCAATACAGTAGTCCCCTACAGGTCCCTCAAAAAGTTCTTTAATTGTCATACACTCCTGTGTATTGCCATTTATAATGAATTTGAGGATGAAGTCTGTATTTGAAAATATCGACCACAAAACATAATAAAATAAGTTTGTCTATATCACAGTAATGTGTTAAGTTTCCATGCTTAGTAAGGAAATTATGTTTATACAACCTTGTCATATTATTACGATGTGGGATTTTAAAGTAAATCCTATAAGGAATGAAGAAGTTGGAGTGAAAATACCAGTTTCTCGAAAAAAATCTAAGTTCAAGGGGGACATAATTCTGGAAATAGTCTTGCTAGAGTATTTAACCTTCTCAAAAATGTCGAGTGATAATAAGAAACATATATATGAAGTTTGAAGTAGATACATTAGGAAATAAAGAAGTTATTTAAAAAAGACAACATTTTTCCCCCTAAAAAATCTAAGTTCAAGGGAGGCAATACTGATATTTTTGTGCTAGAGTTATAAACCTTGTCACATATGATGTGGTTGATGACCAGAAACTTATATTTAAAGTTTGAAGTAAACACCTTAAGAAATAAAGAACATATAGTGAAAAAGCTGAAAAATTTAAATCAGAAATCTTGAAATTCAGGCTATTTGTTGCCATAGCAACCAGAATTTTCAACATAGGAAGAAAAGAAAAAGATGTGCATAATCTCCAGACTGCCATCTACCCATATTTCAAGTTTCATAAAAATATTTTCAGTACTTTTTGAGTTATCACTGGATCCAGTTTATGTGTTAAATTTGCCATATTTTCAGACTATTTGTTGCCATAGCAACCAGAATTTTCAACATAGGAAGAAAAAAAAAAAGACGTGCATAATCTCCATACTGCCATCTATCCATATATCAAGTTTCATAAAAATATTTTCAGTACTTTTTGCGTTATCGCGGGATCCAGTTTTGTGGACGGACGGACTGACAGACAGACAGACGGACGGAGGGTAAACCTAAAGTCCCCTCCGGTTAAACCGGTAGGGGACTAATAATGTCACTTTAAATTGCTTGATTACAGACAAAAAGAGAAGCCTCTATTTTATTACGTAGCTTGATTCATGACTGATGGAAGTAAATCACAGTGATTAGGACATGTAGTAGGTAATTCAATGTCTGGGACCTTAAACCTGTTCACCATATTCTTATAATATGAACAGCTAAAAAAAGGCATGTCTCTTTGCCAAAGTACTGGCTCCAACTTTGTAGTCATAAGTGTATTTTTTTATTTGGCGAAGTTCAGTAGAGCAAACTAAAATAATTGGCACTGGAGGGACTCTGTCAGGGGTGCTACAGTCAAACCTGATACACATGTATATTTCAATGACCTGTCAATGGCTTTGAATTAATTTACTGTATTTAATTTATGTTTTGTAAACCACCCTTTAGTTAAGGATTTGTTTAGTAAACGCATCTGTTGTTTTTCTAGCTATCAGAAGTTCACTAAAGGAAAAGATTTGTCTTTGAAGTCAGAGACTGACTTAGATTGTGTTTTTGGAAAAAGGAAAAACCAGTCGGGAACCAGTACTCCACAAGCTCAATCAGGAGGCTAATACACCACAGGTCCAGTCTGAAGTAAGTTTTAATTTAAAGCAGCATGCTTCCAGATTCATGATATTTTTTATGACAATTTTAAAACTGTATTTGAAAGTAAAATATGGTGAAGTGAACAAAGAGTGTAATTTACATATTGCAAATGACCATTAAAAATTGAACGCTACCAATACATATTGAACAATATCTATAAAAATTACAGTGGATCATGTGGATTATTGATGATTCTTGCATGTCAGACAGGATTATCTACCCTTTTCACCGGTGCTAGAAAACCCTGTCTTACACCCCCATCTTACACCCCCATGTAAGACAAGTTGTGTGCTTTAAATGACATCAATGCCACGTGCCTTTTATTAATGAATTGAGTTCTTAGGATGATGTCATTTTACCATTATGAATGAAGTTGTGAATTCATACGCTACAGTAAGAAAAAAGTGCGTAATGAGAATATCAGTTTTCTGAAAATAATTGATATAATATGCAAGAAAAAGAATGAAACACCGGCTGTCAGTACATACGGGAATATCTAGCTCTCGGGTAACTGTTTAGTGGAAACTCGGCAGAGCCTCTTTACCACTGTAAACAGTAACCCTCGAGCTAGATATTCCGGTCTGTACCGGCAGCCAGTGTAAGATTCTTATATTATAGCATAGTAAAATTATAAAATTGAACACAATTATGGCAAAACTTGAAAGTTTTTTCAATTTTTATCTTTGCCCACACCATTTTTTCATTTGATGGGCATAATGTCACTGTAAATAAGTAATTTTATCTTGTGTATTCACATTTGATGTCGCAATTGATCTGTAAACTTATTTGTGATTTTTTCAGCCAAGTTCAGATAATGAGGAAAAACACACATGGTTGATTACTGTAACAAGTACGCGACAGCGTACAAGACTACTTTAAGAAGAAAATGGCGGAGAAAACTGAATAAACTGAAAGGAATTAAGGGCTGATACTGTACAGTTAGAGGATAGTTGGAACAAATAGGAATAAAGTCGAAGCCAACGAAGAAGATAAAGAATGTCATGAGATACAAAAAAACTAAAAAAGAAGTCCAAGAAAAGGAAACTTTAACTCTGATGACACTGTTTGATCAGGCTGAAGAAACATTGAATGACATAGGAGATGATAGTGAAATAAACAAGAAGTTAAGCAAAGGAAAAAGTCAAAAAAGAAAAGGAAAAATGAGAAAGAATGTAAAAATGACAATGAGGCTGAAGATGATGAGGTTAATCAGCATACATGTAAAGGAAGATAATGATAATGTAGATATATCAGTAAAGAAAAAGTCAAAAAAAGAAAAGAGGAAATTTAGAAAGTTACCGATAGTTTAGACACTGGTGATGTAAAAACAGAACAGGTGGAGGGAAAGACTACTAGAATGTGTGGTAAATGAAGAAAGTATTAGTGACATAAAGCCAAAAAAAGAAGAAGAAATAGTAAAAAAAGAAAACAGGATATTTGCAGAAGATGATATGGTTACACCAGCGAAACAGAAAAAGAGGGTATCGTTTAAACTTGCAGAAGATGACAATGAAGATTTGTCCGAGGAAAAATCAGATAAGGTGAATAAACAGAAAAAGAACAAAAAGTCTAAGAAATGACTGTTTCGTTTTAAGGTATTTATAGAAAATAAAGCAAACTTCTTATGACTGTTTGCATTAATATTCAATGTCTGCCTATATTCTTCTGCATGTTAATATGTCATTTAAAATGAAAGAAATAAGGTTTTGAATCTATCATCAGTAATCTAGCCTGAAAGCTTACTTGTATTTAAAGAATATAAAGTCCCTTATTAGGATTTGAACCCATGGCAGCAAAGGTCAAGTGAATCCCATGTAATTGGCCATGACTGATCAGCAACACAAGTTTAAATAGACAATGTTTTATGTTATATTTGGTCAGTGTTTACAAGAAATTAATTTTCAGTTTCTTGATTAAAAAGTTTACTTAAAGTTACATTTAATAAATTTCATAGAAAACTAAATAGCGACCTTTTTTATTAACAAATTGGGTTTTATATTGACTCCAGGTCTTATTTTGGTGTCCAGACAACCAAAATGAGTTTTATTAGCATTAAAATGGGTAACCTCATTGTGGCGAAATGGGAAGTACAATTTCTGTTTGCATGAGAAACTCCGCCTTCGGACCATCCGTACATCAATATTAAATCAACAAACATGACTATAAGTAGCAGTCCTAATTTAACGGTATATTTCCGCATTGTAACAGATGTTTTCATACAAATTTAATCTTTTTACGAGATGATTACTTTTACTGGAACCCAGGTTTAGTGCACCGTGAAGCAGGTTAAAAGTGTGTTTGCACAAGAAAATATCACATTTGCTGTGTTCCGGATTATAAAACTGTGACGTAGCGCATACACGAGCTCATTATTGTCATCATTTGCATGTTAAAATTCGTATACGAACTTTAGTGTTACCGTGGGTTTCCCGTTTAAAATCCTAATTTATGAACAATATTTGATTCATTTAAAACAGGTTATTTGAATGAAAATTATTTTACATTTACTAAATTTCTTAATGTCTCTTGAGCAAAAATTAACATATATTTATATTAATAGATCTACAATTACTTTTTTCTCTTGCCATTTATTTTCATGAAAACCTGCATTATTTTGTTTCAGAGTATCATCATAAGTGAAGAATCTAAACAAGAATCTGTTAAAAAGAAGGAATTAAATAGAAACGATGATGATTCAAATGAAGATATAAAACTTTGTTCAAACAAAGGTAAAACAGCATCTTTGCCACTAAATAATTCTGATAATTCAGTAACAAAATCATGTAAAACTAAAGAAGACAGAGCCAGTGATGTTAGAATTACGTCTGATCTGCGTAAAAATAGTAATAGAAGGGATACTAGAGGACTGATGGCAGTCAGAGAGGTAAAGATGGCTGCTCAAGCATACAGAGGTGCTAATATAAATAATGTGAAAGGCTACTCTGGGATGAGGATCACGCCTGTGGATGTAAAGAGGAAACTGAATAACGTGAAATAATGATTTGGTTGTTATTATATAATACTGTTTGAATACTGGATTACTGCATGTTGGTAACACTGATTTTCATTGGACAGTTGTGATGTTTATATTGCCTGTAGAGAATTTGTAGATGAATAATGAATTTTTATCATAATAGTTAAAAGAAATTTGTTTAATATTATAAATTTGTTATGAAGATTTTAGCAGGTTATATTGTGCTATACAAATACACAGATTACTATCATTTAAACTGGGATATATAAACTCTTTAAATTATTTTTAAAAGTTATAATGTTAATGGGAATAAAGGGTATCTTATCTTTAACTCAATGGCTCATGCCACATAATTACCACCATATGACCCGCTTTCTTTGGAAAAAAACCAAAAAATTTGTTTTTTGTAAAACCATTTATGGTTTCCAACCAGGTCCAGGGCTGTTCGCTTCCCAGCCCCTTATAACAAGAAAAAAAATTGATAGCAAACAGCAAGGATCCTAAATCGGGACTGCACAGATTTGGGAGGCGGGTTTCTGGATCCATGCGGGCCCACAAACCCATTATTTTTGGGTTTTTCTTTGGCGTGGCTTCCATTATTTTTCGGTTACCAAGGGGCTTGTTTCCCAAAAAATGGCAAAGTGTAAAGAACTTTTCCTTCACCTTGTTCATGCTTGAATGGTCACAAACTGTAATCAGATTTGTAATGTTGGTAAGTAAGTAGTGATAATTCAGTGAAAGTTCAGTTTAAAAGGTTTCAATGACATTGTTGGTTTAATCAATTGAAAGAAAAGTATAGATAGGGTTAAGTAAATTAACATTACCCATTTAATGTTATGCTGTTAGATGTGAAATATTTCAGATTTTTTTGTTCTCCACAATATTTTGACCTGGCAACAGTAAGAATTTTGGATCTAAATGCATGCTTTTTTAATGGGGCTCCTATGGGTTTTTTTGACATGAAGGGACTAAAAATATTTTTTCTAGATTTGTGTACCATTTGACGTAGGTAATGACTAATAGCTTTAAAATTTCAGGTCAATCACTTCTTTTAATTGTGCAAATTTCCCAAATAAGAAACGCTCTTGCAACATTTCTAACTTAAATTGCACAATTTGAGGATTGGCTACAAAACTGCAGTAACTTATATGAAATAAAGGATTTAAAAAACATTTTCTTGTGGTAAAACCCACAAAAGTTTAAAAATTATGTTTTGAAATTTTTAATTAAAACTAGCCTTTATTTTTTTTACTATTTTCGATATTTCTTTTTTCTTCAAAAGTGCACCAGTTGTTTTATATAAAATTAAAATTTTTTTTGGTTTTTTAGGTTTTAACTCCCAGTTTTAAATTCTACATTTACAAAATTTTAAACCCAAAATATCTTTTTATCAAAGGGGAAAAAATTGTTATATTTTAGATCTTGCATGGGAATGTGAGCATTCATTTTAAATAGCAAAAATATATATTTCGTTACAAGTTAAAGTACATAATATTAATCTAAACCTTAGTCTTGAACTCAGTAATGAAATATTGTTTAATCAGAAATTTAAATCAACATGCAGGCCAGTAGTTTTCAATATCATTTTGACTGTTGACCAATTAAAGAGTTGATAGTTAGTAATTATTTATGTCATTTCTTATTTTATGTTAGTTGTATGATATTTTTGGTGGAATTTAGTTGTTAAAGAGATAAAAGTAATAATATGTGTCATTAAATTCTGTTTCCCATTCTTTCTTGCTTGATTTTTACCTAACAAAATCGTCTACAGATTTTTTCTAAAGAAACATTCCCAAATTACCTCTTTGCTGAATTTCTTAACTGGATCAGTTGGTTATCAATTTTAGGGAAACCAGGATGAGTTTGCCTATGTTATAGAACTGGCTTGCTTTGTTTTATTCTGGTTACAAAGGTTAATTTATTTCGATTCCATATGCCTCCATAAACCTTTCACTGTGTCGCATAAGGTCACGCACAATTTGATGTGAACTAAGTCGAGGAACCACTTATCAGCGAAGGCATAAGTTTTGTATCCCAAAATTATTTTGATTTGACAGTAAGTTGAGGATAAGTGATAACGCTACTTCCTACCTTTACACGGAGAAGACCTTGGGTGACCCTAATGTATTGCATTTGACTGCCGTCCTTTTATAAGATAGCTGGATGAAAAAAATTAAAGTCACTAGAGGATTCGGACTCCAAAGTATATGTCAACTCGACGATAGTCTTAATGCAATGCTTTCCTGCAAATAATTTCTAGCATCGGCAAATATCATAATAAATCGGTTACTTCCGAAGCTTTATTTTTCAAATTCTTGGGCATTAGATTATTTACAATCACTCATCCTGTATCGCTATGTTCTATATTCAATTTAAAAACTGTTAACGGAAGACTGAGAAAAAATAACGTTCCGGATTTATTACGTTATTGGCAGATGTTTTTTTGGTGGGAAAGCTTGACAGACTACCTTAACTACCCAATGGTTTATATCATTAGGTTGTATGTGATAGGAAGATCCTACAAGGGATGTCGGATTTATTCATGCGAGGAAGGTAAACAACAGAGATAAAATGTTAGTTTTTCTATTCCTTAGCATTTTTTTCGGCTCAGTAAGACCTTGGATTTAGTTTAATCAATTATGTATTTGATTGAGTTTAATCAATTATGTATTTCAATATAACTGGAATATCTATCTCTAGCCGCTAATATGTAGATCACAACCCTTCACCTATTAGTATTCCTCTATGCTTCCGTGCCTTTTGACTCGTTAATTTGACATTATCCTCATCGTTTGAATGGAGCTAAGGACTTTGGATTCTTTAATATGAGAAAAATATTCAGCAAAAGCTTACGGAATATCAGGTTTTGTACTACTCTGGGTACCCTCTAGTACCCGAAATATTTCGCAAAATGGCACCTGAGGTCTTCCTCCACCAGTTACAATGTGACCTCAAACCAAACCCACAAAAAATCATAGCTAACGAAAGGTCAGTTGTTCAAAAAAGGTGTCACGTTGTGTACATGAGACTGCAGGGAGGAACACAGGAGGATTCAGATACAATAAGCCATATTATTTCTTTATCAATCGCCCAACACCGCTTTGGACAAGACCTTCAAGTAGACCTGACTAAACTTGACCTTCACTCATAAAACACCTTGTTCTTAAGGTCAAGTTTTTCAATTTTGTTTGGTTTTTGCTATTCTAAATTTAGAATCATTTAGTTTTATTCAGGCCTATTGGTATAATTTCTCCGTGGTCGAGAGGCAACGCGCTTGTTTAGGGTGTGAGAGGTCCAGTCGAGGCAACGCGCTCGTTTAGGGCGTGAGAGGTCCAGTCGAGGCAACGCGCTCGTTTAGGGCGTGAGAGGTCCAGTCGAGGCAACGCGGCTCGTTTTGGGCGTAGAGGTCCAGTCGAGGCCAACTATTTTACTTTTCTAATTTCTTAAGTGTCTTTTTAAAA
>NW_026855941.1:0-68802 GCF_026571515.1 Ruditapes philippinarum | reverse complement strand
CATTTTCTTTTCAGATTCACTTCCGAGTCCGTTACTATTCGGCGAGACTCTCAGACGACCACATATGCTAATACCACTTCGTCACTGATAAGGCATGCATGGTAAGGTCAGGACAGGAACAACAAAATTTCCATGAATAGCAGAGCAGCAAGATTGACAGACAAGGCATCTTCAGATAAACACGTACTTCACACCCAACGTCATACGCATTAAGATAGTCGGCCGAGACAGTATCGCATTTTCAGGGGAAGGGATATCGTTGCCATCAAGTGCAGAGGAGGAGTAGACTTTTAGCATAGTTTTGATGTTAAACTGTGAACAATGCTGTCTCTATCATATACTTTGTGACATGTTGCAAATACTTTGTGATATGTTGAGTCATTAACTGGGTAATGTTTTGAAGTTATATTTTATTTTGTCAGTGCCTTCTGGGTGCCCTTCTGTGGTGTGTCGGGGGCTGCATCCTTTGAACGCTGTCTTCGCCTTGTTGATCTTCATTTTAGTTTTTTTCTCTTAAAGTTGCTTCCAAAATGGTTGAGAAGGCCTCCTTATTATATTTACAGCATACCTATGTTTTTTGAAATAGAAAAGAATACACAATTCAGCCTTCCCAATCATGTCGCTTTATTCAAATAGCCACATTTACTTCTATTTTGCCAAATAGTCTATCATAATTCTGTGCAAAATTAGTGCAATCCAAACAATTTCATATTTACTTAAAACACAAACAGCACATTCAGTACCTAACACTCTCTTATAATTTACATATAAATAGCAGCACCATACTATTGAACGCTGCCTGCGGGGTTGTTCAAGTATTTCATGAGGTAGTGCCGCAGCCTCTTCTCATCTGAAATATGATAAACAAGATCATCAAGGAAAGGCGCCGTTCAATGAACACAGCCCCCACCCGACCCAGTAACAAGAGCCAATAAGAAGTAATAGGAAGTTTGTCTTAGGCCACGACTCACTGCCTCTGACTTTTTCTATGAATGCACCATCCATCCCAAAGGCGTTTTCAAACTCCCTAGGCCCTTAAACAACGGTTTTGAAAATCCTTTCTTCTGTATCCATATATCGGTTTGAGAATGTCTCAACGCAGTTAAGTTGCAGGGGAAAAGCATTATCGGCGACAATGAAGTTGGTTGTGTCTTTGTCATTGTTTGGCATTGGGTCTAGTCGGGGAAACCCTATCCACTCTTCCCTGAGTGATGGCTCTAGAATAGATTGGTTAAAGACACCAGCATCTGACGACGAAACATTTGCTAAAATGAATAATTTGCACGACACCAAGCAAGTTGTCGTTTAAAGTCCCTGTCTGTGGTGGTTTCTTTATGGCAATGTACTTCCCGTCAATAGCCCAGCAGCAATGAGGGTAGTTCCATCTGTCCCGAAAGCTTTGTGCATCGTGTCACCACTTATCATGGGCACATTGCATGCGGAAGACCTTGCACTTGTATTCCTTTAAAATGGCTCTGCACACCTAGTGTTGCGTGTAACACGGAAATTAAACTCTATGAACAGGCACAAACAAACCGAGCCTGCAACATTTTCATTTTGCCGTTTTGGACTTTCTTTAGGGATTCTTATTTTCTCTATTTTTTTCCATAATTGGTAGGGGTTCCTCACGGACAGTAAAAGCGAGGATCAAACCTAGATGGCCGCTGTCTGGAAACATACAAATAAAACAATAAAATTTTATTAGAAACATTTGTCTAATTTATTGTTTTTGTATTTTTTTTAATATCAACTTTTTTCACACACGAACAAAATATTAATGTCTTCAATCTTATTGTAGATAATTTCTTATTGTAACTGACCTTTCACCCTTTGTCTATTTGTGTCCAAACCCACTGAAGCAATTTATAGAACATCTGAGGTTCATTTCTGAGAAAGGACTTGAAATCTTCATTTTCTATCTGAAGCCCTACCATTAATGTTTTATATTGGCCATACATAAGTCGTCTCTGAAGCCAAGGTCTGATACATTATTCTGTATTATATACCGTATTCGCTGCCTCTGACGTTACCTCATACTCTCTTCTTCAAAGATTATTATAACATTGTAACGGCAAGTTGCAGAAGTGGCATAGCTAGTTTAAAATTTCTAGGATTTGCCATGTTGTTGGCTACTGCTATGGATAGAATGAGCTATATATTTACCTCCTTTATGAAATCGAGGTCGTGTCTAATATTTGCCGGAGAACCAAGATGGACCGTACGGTATTCATACGAATATTGTCAAATAACCGGCTAGAATACATATGGATTTTGCCCCTACACCTTACAGTCATCTTTCGATGGGTGCTATCAGTCGGATACCGGACGACAATTAGATATATGTCGTACGATAGACGGCTAATTACCTTTTAAAGAATATTTGACGGTGTCCAGGTGACGGGGCGAGTACGCTTCGGAAACCTACCAAACGGACCATGCAAGGTGTATGACAAGTCCCTTGTTTCAGGCAAGACTTGAAAGGTTTCTCTCCGATGTAAAATCATTAACGGTGTCTCACCGATGCCTCTATCTTAAACGGTCCCGCTTGAAATGTGATGTATGCATAAATGCTTCAATTACATACGCATTGCAAATACTTTAAAATAGAATAAACCCTACCCAAAATGGTACTAACTTTATACTAGTGTATTGCTTACGACAAAATATTTCCAGAAAGTCATCTACAGCAGCGCATAATTCACGTCGTCTAATAATTTAACAGTTTTTTAGGTGTCCTAGATATTTGACACAATGTATGTTCACGTTGATATTGATTGTGTGTTTTATTTATAATTTTTATTATGAGCCTCTTTAAATAGAAATAGCTGGATTTTATTTGACGAATAGAGAGAGCTATAATATTAACCATGGCGACGGTGTCACACTTTTGTTAAGTTTTTGCATGGTATCTACTGAGGAGAATGGGCTGAACCTTCACACTTTTGTTATCTTACATGATTGACACAGGTCCGATAACTCTGAGTTACTTGTTACGTTATGTCTCTTTCCTTTTTGTCACGTACTGAGAATAGTCGAGCGCGCCGTCTCGTCGAAAAATTATATATATATAATTGAAGACATGAAAATTTAATGACAAGCATTTGATTACTCACATGTCATCGTCGTCCTTACAGCAATCATACACACAACACTGTAAACAGCTTTTTGTGCTTCCATCCGACAAATAACACACTTCCTGGCTGAAACATCATCCGTTCAAACAGAAAACACAATCATTAATGTTAAACGATGTCTCAGTCGAATCAGTGCAAATCTTCACGTCAAAAGCCTGCTTTCTTTAAAGTTTAATACACTCATTTCAATGTGGTTGAAACAATTCACAAGATATGTGATATCAGATGTATTTCATTGTTTAGTTAAATGCCCATGAGCTTAATAATTATTATACTACATGTAACGCGATATGTATAATTGATCATTTAATATACTCGTACATATACATTGATAACATATTTATACCTTGGTTTTTATCTTATTTAAACCCTATCTTCAATAATGTATCTACACTTTACCTTTAATATGCTGAATAATTTAATTTTACTAGTCTATGTTTCAATGCCGACGGAACCACTTATCATTTAAGGGAACATATTTTCAATTGTTTAATTACTGAATAGGAAAAAATACAGATATGAATCCGACGGCACATATGTTTCAGCTTATCTTGGTCTGAAGTCTAACTAATCACTTCAGCCAGATGTTTCAATGTTAAAATGAGGTATACCAATAATGTAAATTGTTATTCAATATTACATATAAAAAATATAATTCTACTCAGCCATGACTTGATCAAGGGTGATTGTGTTGTAATTTTCACTCCGGATCACTTGAATTTACCAGAGCACAGTGCAGCCACTGAATCGTTCCTGGGCAAGCTGTCAAGCAGTTTTCCAGCACTAGTTGTCTTCACTTTTGCAAGAAACTAATGACTTCTGTTGATGCCGGAGCAGAGATACATTGCGAGTGATCGCACTACCTATTGAGCTAACCGCGGTTACCATGTACGCTGGCAAAACCTAATGGTACTGTAGCTTGGAACAATTTACAAGTATACTTACGCCTGGCCTGAAAATATATTCAAAAAAGGTTATCAGTATAGCATTTTTCTCTTTTTTTGCGTATATAATAAAATTCATAGAAGCAAAACATGAATCTTCAACTTTCAGGTGACTTGTGTTTATAAGTACTCTAGTATCTAAGGGTATTCATCAAATTAAGAAGATAATACTTATGAGAAATGTAAAAAAATTAAATGTTTACAATAAACAATTTTTAAACATCCCTTGGGTTTTATGTTATAATGAATAAAATAAATATGTTTAATACTTACATATTTCCAGTATAAGAAGAAATATTCCGGTAAAGAGTTTCATTTTTACACCAGTTTTAATAAATTACACCAATCTACTCTACAATCAGTCCCAAAAACTTCATATCAAATATCGTATAAAACTTATTTTTGGTGATACTGAAGAGATAATTACAATGATTTTTATCAATGATAACGTGTAAACAATTTACAATAATTAAATAACTTATCTCAGAATTTGATAATTCGGTGTACATAAATGTTGGTGTTTTTATGAGGCAGATAACATTCTCATGTTACAGACACGTTTTTTAACAATGCCACAAACGACACGAATTCTTAACCAGACAGCATTAGGTCAATCAAAAACAGCCAAGCACAACAGCACGGTGGTTAACCAAAACGGCTTCTACAGTAAATTTATGGGTTTTCTTGCTTCTATACGAATTGGCAAACACTTATACAGTACTTGTGTCTTTGAGGAAATTTGTATTTTTAAATTAACATAAATATTGATTTTATTATGTTTTCTATCATTCCATTCAGCCAAACAGTATGTTGTGATCAATTGATGCTGATCGGCTTACCGTTAAAAAATACTTTTGTCAAAAATGTAGTGAACGTTTTGTTCCGTCGCTCTGATTTTTTTACGGATTTCACCAACAAAAGGCTCCATTTCGTCTACCCTTGTAACATTAAGAAACCAACTAATACCGCACATATTCTGCTAAATTACTTTTTCGTTCTCATCATAAAACTGTAAATAATACTTAAGGCATGTCTCAGCCTGTCTCGATCAAGGAAGGAATATTGCCTCGAATTTTACTAATTCGAAAATCAGACCAAACATTTTCTCGCGATTATTGAGTTGGGTTAAAGATACATTTGTATTGCTTTGCGGGACAATAAAAGTTGATAGCAAAAGAAGGGGGGAGGGTGTAAATCAAGGCGGTGCTCTATAACAAGGTGCCCCCCCCCTCATAAAAACTTCCTAGAATTTTTTTCACATTAATTATATAAAGTCCCCCCCCCCCACTACAATTGGAAAAAAATTGAACTTGAAAAAAATGCGTTGACTTCAAAAATAATTCATCATTTAACTCCATTATTAATATCCTACATGGATAAAATATAAATAAGAAAGACTATGTAGGGGTGGCTACTACAGGTTCACTTTAATTTATTATTATTTAAATATACATTCATACACATCAACGACACTTGGAAAAAAAATCACTTTAAACTAGTGAGAAGTGTCTCTGCACTTAACAATAATAACATATGATCATATAAAAGCCCCATATCGTCGATTCGACATTCCAAAAATTGTGATTCTGTGTAATTACAGGGCACTGTATGGAATATTGTCTTAAACACACACAAATATATAACCTCAAAGTCAGAACCACAAAAATCTCTCAAACTTAGAATCCATCCTTGCAACGTTATCAAAAGACAACAAATAATTGTCTAATCTGAAAAAGACAAAACAAAAAATAATTTATATATTAAATAGACATTAATCAATACCGTTGATTAACCTTAAAGTATACATTTTTTAATATTATTCTGGCATAACAAAGTCCAGCATAACATACACAATCTTAAGTGTAATCTCAAAACGAGGGCGGGCTGGGTTGGCGTCTGTGTGTAGTGAACCTAAAGTACCTCGTAGTAAACCTATAATACCTCGTAGTGAATCTATAGTACCTCGAATGGTCAAATACCCGTGTATATACACCTTATATATTGACCAGTCTCTTGGTGGACAGCTGAAATACAGCTGCGCTGTCCACAGTGACCGAAAAATCATAATATAGTAAAGACCAATGATAAATGAATTTATGTTTTCTCTCATTCCATTCAGCCAGACATAAATAATTTATCATTCAACTCCATAATTAATATCCTACATGGATAAAATATGAATAAGAAAGACTATGTAGGAGTGGCTACTACAGGTTCACTTTAATTCATCGACAGAAAAAGAGCGGGATGCGTTTCATAAGTCGATGAATAATTGATCTATCTGCCCAGATTTAAAGACCTAGCCGAAGTAGCACCTCCTGATCTAAATGAATGCAAACCGAAATTTCTAGTATTTAAACCGATAGATGCTAAATTCTTTATGAGAATTTGTCTAGCACGCGTATAAGAAATAGGGGGACCCCCTCTCAAAACATATTCTGTTTCATCTTTTTTCTTGCAAAAACTGACTTTCCTAAATAAGTATTGCCCCGAATCTGTATTATTTTTCCCCATTTTAAAATACTTCTCCAAAGCAGTAACAGGAAAGATAAACTTATAAGTTCTTGCTATAACTACTGTAGCTCCCTGCCTTAATTGATTGATCTGTTTTAGAAGACTCTAACATTATTTTGACCTGACGATCATCAATTTCTCTAAATTAGATCGTTTTAACTGTATTACTTCCGCAAAACTTAGGAACCCAGAAAAACTAAGAAAAGACATTGTAATAAATCTCTTGTCCATTAAATTAACATTTGAATTAAAATGTAAATAAACTAATTTTGCTAAATCTTCGGCCAAAAGAGGTTCTTTATGCTTAGACGGCTTACCAGACTCCCTTAAAATGCCACATTTAATATTTTTTCACAAATTCAGAAGAACACGGATCTTCTAACCCGGCCATTTTATGAGAACAAGAGATTGAATACAAAATACTGTTTATTTTTGACTCAGACGAATCATAGGTAAATACTGATGACACATATAAAGCTACATGTACATCAAGCGCAGGTAAAGAGCTGTAATTGTATTTCTTACACCATGTACAAAACAACTTAAAATAGCATTTATATTTCTTTAACGTATTTTTCTCTTTAGATTTTAATGTGAACCTTTCAAGCTTTAAATATTCTTCACGCAATTGTGGTCATCTTAACTGGTCCAGTTTTGCAATACTCCAACCTTTAACACGTCTGTGAAATGTATAAAATAAACTTCTTTTTACAAAAACATAACAATAATATCAACCCAGCCCATTTTACGACAGTATCAAACAGCAAATCATTCAGACCTAGACTTCCGCTTCATAAATAGATATAAATACAGACATGTACAGAATTTGTGTACATCATTCTTATCGATCGGGTCGATACTTCATCTGCATAGGATGCCAGACGTACATCTACAGAAATGTGTACATCAACATAATTCTTACCGATCGGATCGATACTTCGTCTGCACAGGATGCCAGACGGACATGTACGGAATTGTGTACATCAACATGATTCTTATCGATCGGATCGATACTTCGTCTGCATAGGGTGCCAGACGGACATGTACATAATTGTGTACATCAACATGTTTCTTATCGATCGGATCGATACTTTGTCTGCATAGGATGCCAGACGGACATGTACAGAATTGTGTACATCAATTTATATTATACAACTTACACAATACAATTTTTTCTACGTATTAATTAAAACAAAAACAGTCGTGTAAGAAAAAAAGCCCCGCTGCTATCAGTCAAGTACGATGTTGTCGGTCTACGACACAAAACAGACATGTACAGAATTTATGTACAACAATATATGTGCATGTATTAAGTGAGGGGACATGATGATAAGTGAACGAGAAAAAATGTAATGCTGTTAATCTGATATACTAATTACAAAAATAAATCTGCGTTCAAAATAGATTTATTCTGTTTAACTTACAAATAGATTATCAACTAAAAAAGCCTTGTTTTTTCTTATTCCAAGGGAATAGCTAACATTTTACTATTAAATCTTCTGGAATCAAAAATACAGTTAATGCAATTTGTGTCCATGAAAATATTTTGACCCGCTTTAAACTCTCTGACGCCATTGTTTTTTAAACAAGATTGGCCAAAATGACGAACTGGGCCATTTCGGAACTATCAGAGTGCCTTTCCTTTTACATGCCACAAGGTGAAATATGTTTCTAGAAACAAGATATATAGGTGGCACAAGTCAATTATTGCAGTCTGATTAAGACTGTGTACAAGCATCGATTGCTTGAGACTTATATTCATAAAACAAAGAGTTAAACCGATTTAATTTGCGATTTTTGAAGCTGGCAAACATATCTACTCCATCAGGACCCCACATTTGATCAATGAAATTGAAAAATTCGGTAGTATTCTCCCACTCATCTGAACTATATATTTTACTAATGTCGTCTGCTGTCTGATTATGCTCACGTGGAACCCACTGAATGCTAAAATCTATGTTCCATTTTAAACATAATTTAAAGATATTAAGCGACTCAAGTTGCAAATCTAATTTCGTGCTACCCGACTGAACAATTTTTACACACGACTGAGAATCAGAAAACCATTTTACTTTAGAATTCTTTTAACAAACTTCCATAAGCTCGTAAAGCAAGATTAACTGCTCTTAATTCTCTAAAAGTAGAGTTCTTAGCCGGTTCTTCCTCATTCCAAACGCTATGGACCACACTTTTGTTGCAGTCAACGATATAAGAGCCACATGACAGATGACTTGCATCAGAATATACCAAAGTCTGTACCGGATTGTATGCCGACAATTTTAAACATTAAACTTCTCTAAATTTTCAACCAAAAATCTACTTCAGTAAGGTAAGGATGATTTGATGGCAAATTATAACAAAAGTTCCACGACTTACTAGTCTCTATCTCTTTATACAAATACCATCAGTCATCAGTCTTGCTATATTTCCAATAACAAGCATCATAGAAATGACTTTTCCTGTAAATTGCGCTAAATGTCTAGCAGATGCATAAGTGAGAGAACCCAACAATAACTTGAGAGTTATCATGTTAAAATCATTAATTCTTCTTTGTGGAATGGCTAAACAAAATTTTTCACTGTTCAAGAAAATACCAATCCTCTCTTATTCTTGAACTGGGAACAATATTGATTTTTCTTTATTAATTGAAAAAGACTGTTCATTACAAAATAAAAATCGGCTTGAGTCTGTTCAAAATTTTTGTTGCTACCCCATTACATTACAATTTTTATTCCGTTCAATCTCCAGTATTTAACCATTTCCCTCAACACTTTTGTAAAAATGTAAGGGGCGCTACTGATGCCAAAAGGTAATTTACTGAAAAACATAACAAGAGGGCCACCATGGCCCTGAGGTCGCTCAACTGTATATAGGCCCCGGATGGGGCCAGTTTAAACCCCAGGGCTTTTATTTGAACAAACTTGGAAGACACCCATTAGAAGATATATTTCATAATGTTAAGTTTTTACTACACACATATAATGAAAAACAATGACCTCTCCCCCCCCCCCCTGGTGCAGGGCCAATTTTAACCAAAGGGCTTTTATTTGAACAAATTTGGTAGACACCAATAAGAAGATGTTTCATGCTTAACATCTAAGCTCTAGCTCATTGGGTTTTTTAAAAGAAGATTTTTTATGTTTTTTCTAAAAACATATAGTTAAAAACAATGACATCCCTGGGGCGGGGCCAGTTTTGACCCCAGGGCTTTTATTTGAACAAACTTTGTAGACACTTATTAGAAGATGTTTCATGCTTAATTTCTAAACTCCAGCTATTTGGGTTTTTTCAAAGAAGATTTTTTAAGTTTTTGCTATACGCATATAAGGAAAATCAATGACCCCCGGGGCGGGGCCAATTTTGACCCCAGGGCTTTTATTTGAACAAACTTTGTAGACCCTCACTAGAAGATGTTTCATGCTTAATATCTAAACTCTAGCTATTTGGGTTTTTTTCATAGAAGATTTTTTAAGTTTTTGCTATACACATATGAGGATAATCAATGACCCCCTGGGGCGGGGCCAATATTGACCCCAGGGCTTTTATATGAACAAACTTGGTAGACACCCATTAGAACATGTTTCATGCTAAATATCTTAGCTCTAGCTCTTTGGGTTATTTAAAAGAAGATTTTTTAAGTTTTTACTATATGCATATAGGGAAAATCAATGACACCCTGGGGCGGGGCCAATTTTGACCCCAGGGCTTTTATTTGAACAAACTTGGTAGACACTCACTAAAAGATGTTTCATGCCAAATATCTAAGCTCTAGCTCTTTGGGTTTTTTAAAAGAAGATATTTAAAGTTTTTTCTTTCGGGTGTCATGGAAACCAGAGTTCTGCATGGAATTAAATTTTTTGAACAATTTTTAAAGGTGACCATCAAAGGAACATTTCTGTGAAGTTTGGATGAAATTGGCTTAGTGGTTTATGAGAAGATGTCATTTAAAGTAAAAGTTTACGGACGGACGGACGGACGCCGGACGAAAAGCGATCACAAAAGCTCACCCTGTCACTTTGTGACAGGTGAGCTAAAAACGTTTTGATGGCTTAATAAAGTGTCTAAATGAAGGTAGCCCTTACTTTAATCGAACTTAAACATATACCCATCATGTGTAAAATACTCAAGTCCAACTTTCCAGTCCTCAAAAGATGTTTTTTTTTTCTTCTCTAATATGTTCATTAACTTTTCTCAAATCTAAAATCAATCTCTTTTTTTCCTTAACTGTTGATGGAAACAGTCAATGGATTGATAATATGTGGTGTAAATGGAGCCTCAACAACACAATGATTCTTTAAAAGTTCTGAAACAGCTTGTTCTACGAAATCCATATTATCTAATGCAGACTTGTTATTTTTAGAAAAAAATTTAGCCAAACTTTACAGGAGTGATCAGTACTATCCCTGGTTGTGCACATCACCGACACGTTCCGCTTTGCTGCACAAAAAGGCCGCCAGAGCTTAAAATAGAAAAAAAACATTGTCCGGCATTCACAGGTTAAACTACTGGTGGGATTTCAACAAAACTTTACTACAGTTATCAGTACTATCCCTAGTTGTTCACATCATCGACACGTTCTGCTTTGCTGCACAAAACAGCTGCCAGAGATAAAAAAAGAGGAGAGAATCTTGTCTGGCCTTTACAAGTCGAACTACCGTTGGGATTTCAAACCAAACTTTACAGGAGTGATCAGGACCATCGCAAGTTGTGCACATTACCAGCACGTTCCTCTTCGCTGCACAAAATG
This sequence comes from Ruditapes philippinarum, assembly GCF_026571515.1. NCBI lineage: Eukaryota > Metazoa > Mollusca > Bivalvia > Venerida > Veneridae > Ruditapes > Ruditapes philippinarum. The sequence continues at coordinate 57,463 of NW_026855941.1, read as the reverse complement.
GCCACAAGAGCTAAAAAAAGAAAAATCTTGTCCAGCCGTCACAGGTCAATCTACTAGTGGGTTCGCTGCACATACTGGCCACCAGAGCTATAAATAGAATAATCTTGTGTGGCTTTCACTGGTCAAGCTACTGCTTGGATTACAATGAAAGTTAACAAGGGTGTTGTGCATATTACCGGCATGTTCTGCAGCGCTGCATACAGTGGCAGCCAGAGCTATAAATAGTTTTGGGAGACATATGTTTTTGTGACAAAATCCGTCTTTTTTCTGATACGTTTCAAATACTGTGACCTAAGATTATAATAATTTTGTAACAAACTGAAAATCGCATAAATAGAGAAAAACAGAAAGTTACTGAAATTACTGTGAAAGTTACTGTGACCTGTTAAAGTAACTGACAATATGGAGAGGGACTTGGACTTACCCTTCATGACACTCCTTTTTATGTGTTGGGTTATCAATTAATCGTATCTTTTATTTCACTGTCAGTTTCTATTATTTCATATTATACATGTATATTGTTATAATAGTTATCACTCCGTCCATGCTTTTCTTTACACTCTGTCCTGTTTTTAGCTGTAAAGATGATTCGAAAACTTAAAAAAATACACAGAAGGTATTTACTTTTGAATCAAAAAAAGCTGGCGATGAGGACATTTTCATACATACATATGCATTATTAACTGGAAGTCAAAATGGCGGCCCCTGAAAAAATTAGTAAATCGGTGCAGTATTCCTAAACATATCTCCAAATTTGCAACATTAAAAATGTTTATCTTTAAACTATCCTGCGCATAAATTTACGAATCATCTTTTTATGGTCCCCGAAGGGAGAGCATATAGTCGCCACCTTGTCCGTCTGTCCGTCCGTTGTCTTGTCCGGAGCATAACTGGAAAACCCTTTAAACTTCATACAGTTGTAGAGGGCATTGAGGGGGATTGCAGTGTCAAAGAACCATAAATCTATTTAGCCCGGTTTTTGAATTATCTACCCTGTCCGGGACATAACTCTAAAACTATAAGAGATATCAACATGAAACTTTGTTGGTGAATATATCTCAATAGGTAAATGTGCAGTGCACAAGAACCATAACTCTATTTTGCCCGGTGTTTGAAATATCTCCCCTTTTGGAAAAATCTTGTCCGGGACGTAACTCAAAACTACAAGAGATATCAACATGAAACTTTATAGGTAGATGGACCTCAATGGGTAGATGTGCAGTGCACAAAAACTTGAACTCCGCCTTGCCAAATTTTGTAGCTATTGCCCTTTGTTCATTTTTACATTTTGAACTTTGTCCGGGACATAACTCGGAAACCATAAGAGGTATCAACAAAAAACTTTTTAGGTTGATAGATTGCATTAATTAGAAGTGCCGTGCAAAGAACAGTAACTCTGCCTCGTCTTAATTTATAATTATTGCACTTTGAACTTTTTTCAGTGATATAACTCTGAAACTACAAGAGGTGTACTTTCCTGTGTCCAAAACCTATGCGAGGAGCATCACCCGGCTCATACCGGGCTTTTGTTTATACAACATACTTCCTGATTATGTACTGATTTAGAACTTTCAGAAATCGCCCTAACAGTTGGGTATTCTTCCTGATTGGGAAACAAGAGGATTCCCCTTCAAGGGCATCTTCTTTGCAAAAGAAATTGAATTTCAATCTTTTTGATTGTTTAACATGAATAGGTCCCGGTATCAGAATTTTTAGGATGCGCGCGCATGGAATGACCCCCCTGAAATCATAGTTTACAAAACTGCAGGATTCCAAATGATCATATTTTTTCAGGAAACGGTTTCTCGTGCATTGTTATGAAGCAGACAAAAAACAAATTCAAGTAGAAAAATGATAAAAAAAAACAAAAGTTGTTTATATTTTTATATATTTATGTTATTGTCAGTCACATATATTGTAGACACTTATTGATTTCTTGGATGAGACCCCTGTGGTTAAACGTTTTACCACTGACGACTTTGAAGCCGGAAAGCTTCCTTTTGTAATTACGAAAAATAAGCTAACTCTGCATTGTTCGGATTATTTTGATAAAAATGTTTTAAAATCTGCATTACACTAACTATTGGAAACTACAATTTTTAATACTTTGATAAAAGACGTTATGTTTTTGAAGGCATACCAATGGATTGATAATTCAGAGTCTTGAATATTTCTTTCTACAAGATTAATACAACCTGTTAAAAGATGTTATATCATAATTGATGGTGGCCTTGAGCAAGTTCCTGCACCTTCCTCAAAGGATGCCGTTAATTCAGCACTGTGACTTCAACGACGAGTACAGGAGATGAAGCAGATTACAACACACCTGCGAAGCGAGGGTATGCATCAGAATATTGGAACATGGCTGACTCTTTTGTTCCTGCCTTGAGTGATATACCAAGTACATTGAAGGAGCTATTAGGCAGAATAAGAGGTAGTTCACAATCCCTTGTAGAGAAACACCGCTGGTCAGAGAGCAGTTTGTGGTTTTACAGAACTACAAACAAATATTCGTCCTAACATTGATGAAGAGGGTAAAGAATTTTGATTTTGTTTGAATTCTTTCGAGATTTAATAACTATCATTACTTTATTTTTGACAACGGCGTTTTAATTAAAAGAAAAATCTGAGGAGAAAAATTCTCACAACGTTTATTTTAAAAAGGTAAGAAAAGAACATAAACGCATTTTGCTTATCTTTTATATTCATTGTTTTTCTTTCACTTACCGATATGCAATAGACAATGTTATTGAACAATGATTTATTTAAAGATAACATAGACGTTTTTATAGGCAGGCGGGTCGGGGCATGAGTCCTTTCTGTGTTCTTTGCAGGTCGGTTGCAGGTGTACTCGGCCTGCTATTGAGTAGGAAGGGAAGTAACGTAAATGCGTTTTTAGAAGAGAGGCGTGACAGAGGAGTCATTTATTTAACTGATCTTTGGGCAGATGCCTACTCAATTATCATGCGACTATCAATATATTTTACGTAAGACATCTCAGGAAATGGAGGTGAAAAAATTCCAAAGTAATTTAAATTGACAAAAGGAAGTGTTGATACTTTGAAAATTTACACTTAAGGGCAGATTCTTTTTGAAAAACATATTAATAATTTTCATACGCCCGTTTGAAAAATGGGTCGAATTAAGCTCCCCCTACTGGCGTCCAATTAATTTTTTCTTGAGCATATCTCCTACATGAATGGAGTATTTAAGTAAAACTTCATAGAAAAGTTTACCAAAATTGGAAGTAGTGTTTCAAGGTCAAACGTCAAGGTCCCTGTGGCCAAGGTCAAGGTCACATATAGGTGTCAAAGTTCAGATAAGGATATGAAAATGTGTATTCGGACCGTTTAGTCATCATTTATTGAGGAATTGAAACACAAAGGGTCATTATCATGACTACTGGTGTGACACATGTGATTAAGGTAAACTATGGAAGGCCAATGTCACTAAAGACAAGAAGACTTCAAATGATAAAATACAGATTTTGTCCTGAAGATATCTCCTTCGCACATTGGGGGATTCTAATGAAACTTCATACAAATGTTCACCACTTTAAGAAGCAGTGTTATGCGCATAAACTAGGTATCAAGGTCAAAGGTCAAGGTTACACTCAGAAGTCATTGAGAAACGCTTGTCTTGAGCAAAACTGCATCATGCATAAAATGATTTCAATATAACTTGGCATAAATGTTCATCATTATAAGGCGGAGTGTCGCGTGCAAACTTTAGGTCCCTGTGGTCAAGGTAAAGGTCATACAAAGGAGTAAAAGTTCTAATAAAAATATTAAATATGTATTCAGACCATCATTTATTGAGGGATTGAAACACAAATGGTCATTATCATGACTACTGGTTCGAAACATGTAATTAAGGTTAATATATGCAAGGTCAAGGTTACTAAAGATGATAAAACAAGGCAATTTTGTCCATAACATGTCTCTTCATCGCATGGTTGGATTTTTTATGAAAAATTCATAGAAATGTTCACCGCTATAAGATGCAGTGTCACATGCATGAACCAGGTCGCTAACTCAAAAGTTAAGGTCACACTTAGAGGTTATTGAAAAATGCTTGTTCGGAACCGAACTTCTAAATTTATCTTTGAATTTTAATGTAACTTGCCACAAATGTTCACCATTGTGTGGCAAATTGTGCACATAATCCAGGTCTCTGCTACAAAGTCAAAGACACCTAGAGAGGTCAAAATTTGTGTACGGGGACCATTTAGTCATCATTTACTGATAGATTGTAACATAATTGATTACTATCTTGCTACAAGTATGACACATGTAATTAAGGTTAATATTTTCAAGGTCACTAGAGATGATAAAGTATCCAGATATTTTCCGGAAATTGCCCAGAGCATATCTCCTATATGCATATCTTTAATGTTCACATCTCTCTCAAAAGCTTTTGTGACGAGCGTATGTTGCCCTTGTTAGAAAAGAGAACTAAGCGTGCTTTTTTTTAATTTGATCAAATCAACATATATATTGACCAGAAAAGTTCAACTTAAGTGTTAAATGAGCTAACAAATCGAGTTTGCCATGATTTGAATTACTCACGAATAACATTTTCATTTGGGAAAACACTTTTTCCTTCTTTATTAGTTAAAATCATTTGAGGGACATATGAATCTAATGTTAAAGTATTGAACAGTTCATTGGTTGACACTTAGATATATATGAAAGGGCAAAATCCAAATATATCAAACTCAGCAAGAAGGAGGAAAAAAAAAACAGTTTCTTGTGAGTGTTTTTGTATCTTAAACACGAGTCACAATGTTATGATTTATATATATAGAGAGAGGTATTTCTGTATAGAAACAAGTTTAGAACTAAATTGTTATCAATTCCGCATTTGTACGTCTGTCATGAATAAAAACAAGAGCACCGCAAAGGCGGGGAATTATAGGCCTGAATGTTAATTTGTTTGAGTAATGAACATAATCTTTCAATTAGGGTAGAGACTCAATTAAGAAACTTGTCTAAAAATGTTTTGCCTTAATCATCCTTGTGATGCTATATGACTTCCAAGGTAAATTCATTTTTTGTTGTTTTTCATGTTTTCCTATATAAGTCTAAACAATTTACCCTGGGGCGAGGCAAGATACACGAACCTGTGTTCTGCAAACCATCTCATTACAAGAAATATTTTTGCCAAAAGGTTACAATCACTTTTCATCGGTTCAAAAGATACAGAAAGGACACAAAATTTTGAAATTGATACAAAATGTTTAAGTGTATTTGTTTTTGTTTGTTTGGATTTTTACGGCACGTCAACACATAACTGGCCATTATATCGTGCCGAATGCTATAATAGGCTTAATATTTTATGTTAAACTTTTTTAATGACAATAAAAATTAGCCAATCAGATCCTAGAATACAAGTTTATCTCTTTCAAATAATCAATGGTGTTTTTTGATGGAATTGTATTAAAGAGTTCTTTGAGTGAATTTACACAATAAAATCTATTACGGGCCTCTGAAAAATCATGACATTCAAGAAGAAAATGCTTGATTGTAAAACTTTCATTACAAGCTACACAGAAAGGGGCATTGTCATTCGTGAGGAGATAAAGAGTTGGAAATTTTAGTGTGTCCAATTCGGCATCGAAGAAGAACTGCTTGATCATTGCGGTTTGACAGAGATAGAGATGGTGACACATCAAGAGATGGGTTTATATCGTGAAGTTTATAAAAAACGGCATTGTCCCAATTTGCTTTCCATTCAGATGATACGAGTTTATTTATAGCCGGTCTAAAATCACAAGCAGGTAACAATAAGTCAGTTGTTTGAAAATTTCATGATTGTTTAGCTAAAGCATCTACTTTTTCATTTCCTCGTATACCTACATGACTTGAAATCCAATATAATTTAAAAGATTTTGTTTTAAGTATATCATGGAATCGTAAAAGAAGTTTCTTTATCATGATATTGTCAGATTTTTATTTTTAATGATATTAAAACAGAAATATTGACCTTAACCTGAGATAGGTCAAACATGCACTCTGCACAAAGTCTTTTTTTGATAAACATTTCTGTCAAGTAATTTCAATTTCATTACACCGGTTCAAATGATACAGACCGGACACGAACACTACTTACAGAACCTTTTTCGGGCGTATACAAAATAATTCATTACGGATAAAGGAGATGTTTCGGTGTTTGTCATATGTCTTTTATAAAGTATTTATATGCACGTTTATGTGCAAACTACAGAGACATTAAAATGGTTATGTTCGCACTATAAGTTTGTAAAACAATTTTAATACAGTAGCTTTCACTTTTCAGTACTGTCCATGAACATGCTCGATCAAATTGACCCTGCAAACATTTTGCGGTTTGAAACATTCTTAAGTGGTTCTATTTCTGTCTTTTTTAGATACATCAGCTCATCTTTGGATAAAATACATTTATTGCAAAACGTTAATGAAATGTTAAGAATTCTAACTGAATACATGAGTATGTCTAATCAGAATAAGATAATGCATCAAATATGTTAGGGATGCTTCATTCCCTGTGTAACTTGTCAATTTATTTAGATCCTTTTTTTAAATAATATTTTGCAATTACAATCCGATAAATAAACACTTTACTTCTATTATAATTTTAATGAATTATTCCCTTTGGGGTCAGAAAGACTGTTTACCAGCACACATATTTTATTCAGACCAAATCAACCCCGGCCTCTCTCTCTCTCTCGCTCTCTCTTTCTCTCTCTATCTCTTCAAGATCAAGGTCATATGTAAGTGAAAGTCAAGGTCTGTCTGGTTAACGTTGAGGGCTATCCTTAACGATTGACGTTATTATAGTCAAGTTTGAAGAAAATCCATTCAAAAAAAACAAATAGCCACTTAAAGCAAGAAACAAGCAAAATTTGTATATTTTACCTTGAAGGTAAAGGACATTTATGAATGAAGGTCAAAATTTGTCTGATCAACTTAAAGGTCTATCCTAAAAGATAATTATGTTCAATTGAACAACGATTTGCTTTTTCTTGCACTATATTCATATCGTTTCATTCCATCAATTATACACGTACGAACAAACATTAGCTTTTTCTGACATCTTTATTTTTATAAAACCATAAGCATAGATACATGTTCAAAAACATTGCAGCCTTGTCAAAAGCTTTCATATCTTTACTACTACATACTAGCAGAAATCGTATTTTTCTTTGCATATTTTCATAAGTTTGATCATATTCTTTAACGTACGTAAAAAAGCAAAAATACATTTTTAGCATAGCTAACATTCAATAGTACAAAAAAGCAACACTCAAAATATTGCAAACTGTCAGCACATTTTCAATAAAGCATTTTTTTGTAATGTAAAATTCAGACATATTTTCAAAACTGTCACATATTCACCAAAACAAAAACAACACCTCACGCCTAAAATACACAATGTGTCGGTAAAAAATAATGCACAATACTAGCATACTTTCGAAACGTTTCATATATTCCCCAATACACTACAATTCAGCCGAAAATATTGTAGAATTGTGGAATACTTTCAAAACTTGCTATATTGACCAAAGCTAAACAGCTTACTTTTGCAAGACTTAATGAAAATGGTATACAAAACAGTGCTGCAGAGCGGCTTACCCTCGTAGTTGCCTGAGGCGTAGGTTTTATAATATGATCCTTGTCTAATCATAGAAACTAAATGTTAAATATTTTCACTGTATTATCTATGTCCCTAAAAGGTCCATCTTTCATTATATAATAATTTTTTTCATCATCAGTTACTTTATCCTTGTAATGTTAATGCAGTTTTGATCTGGTAATCATTTAAGGCAGTTTTCTATATATTATGTGCACAATGTAGGTGCAACTACAACTTGATTCGACCAGTCATAACAAACCGCTGTTTATAGCATAGTCCTTTATTGATCTTTTCTTCAAGTCAACGGCGAAAGGTCTCCAATGCCAACTGTTATACAATGCTCTACAGGTTCTTATATCTAAAGCATCAGGATTTTTTCGATTACGAGAACCGCAAATTTCGTTTCCCATTCGATCGTAGCAGATAGGATGGCCGTAGTTGTTGTTAATTATTGTTATTGTGCTTGGCGTTGTTTTTTGCGTTGTTGTTTTTGTGGTTGTACATTCTGTAGTTGTTTTCATTTGCGGAAATTTGCGTCGTTGTCGGGCACGGTAATCTGCGGGCGTTTTGAACAACAGTTTGATTAAAATCTGACAGTAAAACACATGCATAAAATAGAATCCCACATCATTGAATACAATGTTGAAAATAAACCAAACTTTAATTTTGATGTAAAAAAAGCTATATTATCTCTGTAAGTCTTAAAAAAACATTTACAATATTTGGAATTATATCTTTTTGTTTAAACACGCGTGCCATTGCAAAATGCTCCCAGATATATGCAAATAGAAATTATAGAAATTTCGAAAGGTACAGATAAATTAAATAGGGAAAAACATATACACACACAACAATTATGTTGTGCTAAACGATCTTCAAGGATCGAAAATAGAACATCTTTGATTATACTTTTTCAAATCGTAGGTAAGAAACATCTGAATGAAGGAGAGATGATTAATATAAAAAAAATCTAAGAAAAATACAGATATTACTAAGTACATTCATGTATTAAATACTTTTTATTTGATTAGAATCTGCGAAAAAAAATAATATTGCTATGGTTAACGAAGTTTCTGTATCTCTTTTGACATAAAATAAAATATTATTAAATCAACATTCCAATACTTTTTTTTAGAAAATAAATAGGTGCTTACATTGAAGAGGCATTTATAAATGAGCTTTAACGGAGTCGTATTACAATTAAGGACGACATGTACTCATCAATACAATACTATTTCATAACTATTGTTGATTTGTTACATATTCATATGCATTATTACCATAAACAAAAATTATACAAAAAAACAGATTCGATCAAAGCTTTAACAATACTGACACAAGACACAAATCGAGCAGCCGTGTTGAACTAAGCGACGATATGTGCATAAATATGAGACATCACGGCATATTAATGTGTGTTAGTTCTTACCGCGCTAACTTATTTGTCAAAACAATTTCTCATGCTTAGGTATGTACTGACTGAAAAGAAGCGGACAGTCAAAATACGAACAAACGGTTCTGATTTTTTGGCTTATCTTGGTCTGAATTGATCGCATGGATAGACTTTATTGTCACAAGCATATTATTGTGTATAAACTCTTTAAAAAAAAAACAACAAAAAACAGACTTTCCTACGCTACATCGCAATTAAATACTCACACAAAATTTTATAAAATTCATTGAAGCATATTTCTTACTTCATATAATTTTCAAGATTTAATCTTCGTCAAACATGATACTTTTTTTTCTAAATCTCAAAACGAAATTAAAACAGTTTTAAACTAATTTATAAGCACTTCTTTCAAAAGATTTTTAAAATTAAAACCTAGAGCAAGACAATAGTCAGTTGTCATTGAAATACTTTATAAGAAAGTTATGAAATCAAATATTGTTTCAAGAACTAACTGTTTTTTTTCTGTTTGATAAACAAATATAGTAAATGATAGAGCTATTTACAGACAGTCGTTTGGATACAGAAAATTAAAACACATTTCCAAAAGCGATAAAGTATCAAATAATCTAGAATAGTTCTAAGAATTCTAAGAAAACCAAGATAAGATTAAAGATAGAGAGAGATTATGGAATATGTTTACACAAAAAAAACACTAAATGTTACAAATTATGTTAAAGTCATAAAAATAAAGAAATGTCAAGGCGATAAGATCAAATCTAGGGAATGTAATCGACTCTATTTCTGTGATTGGATATTCTTTACGAGAGTGCTGACATTGCAATAGAAAATGTTGGTAGTTAGGATATTGGAAGTAAGGAAAACTAAATTACTTATCAAATTCCTTTTGCAAATAATATCACATATGAACACATTTTCAATGCTATAACAGCAGATCAAGATAAGTTGTTAGAAAACAAACAAATGTCATAAAACCTCTATATTTTGGACGTACAAAATGCTCTAATTATGTACAAAATGCTATAATACATTTTTAAAAGCATGCATCGGGTTTCGAGATATCACTCTAGATATCACTGTATCTTACAAGTCAAAATGAAATTCGTGTATGATTTGGATTTTAGAGACACTAAACAAATTATTTTGCCCGATAAAAACTCACAAATTTGTACCTGGTATTTGCCCTTCTTTACTTTGAAAGGATTTCTCTGTTTTAAAGCAAGTACAATTGTATCTAGATTGTTTTTAAAATATCTTTAATTTCTCAAGAACGCCAAATCTAAAAGATGTAAAAGAGGTCAAGAGCAGAATTGCTTTGAAAGAATTTAAACATCAAAAGCTTGTCAAAATAGAATGCTTTTACAGACTTAGACTGGTGTAAAAATCCAATAAAACACCAAATTTTGCAGGATTTTGATTTCGATTGGAATGTTATTATTTATGTTTTAACAGAATGTAAACGTTGATATGGTAGTATTTACTGTCAACGTTCCCGGTAACATACAAACATATAAGGCACCAATATATATATATATATATATATATATATATATATATATATATATATATATATATATATATATATATATATATATATATATATATATATATATATATATATATATATATATATATATACATCAAATAATTACAATTACAATTACATAGCAACACATAAAATAATTCTATCAATACAAATACATGCTTATTTAAAACATATGTGAAAAAATAAAAGTTCATTTAAAAAGTCTATTTAAAGTTACAGACAAAAGTTTCTTAAAATACCATAAGTATTCTTCACCTAATATAAAAAACTTAAAAGTAAATATATAGGTATTAATACATATGTACATTAAATGGAACTGTAGTGTCAATCTGCTGACTCTAGGTCAAATTATTTTGGGCTACCCGTGATAAAGTTGAAAACTGACAATCTTTTATTAAGTTAATGACAAAACCTCTATAAATACTGAATAATAAATCCACAAGCAAACCCAAGGTGCATGACTACACACGCTGAGCAAAACTCTAGTATAGTTTCATGACTACAGGTCAAAAACTTGTTGAGCTATGCATGAACAAGTCAATAATCTAAACTAAGTCAAAGGCAATAACCCTAACAAAATTAAACAATCCACATGCAAAACCCTGCTTCACAGTGATGTCGATCATCATGCCTGTAATTTTGGTTGATTCTAACTCAAGCACCGGAGGTACACATAACAGAAAATTTTGGAATGGTTTTTACTTAGGCAAGGGCAATAACTCAATGCAAATACTGAATAAATCCACGATCAATCTCCCAGATCCACAACTACATATGCCAACCAAAGTTTCATGACTCTAGGTCAAATACTTTTTGAAATATACACGGCACAAGTTAAAACACTGCACATTTATACTAATTCAAGGGCAAAAAAATCTAGAAATAAAACCACAACCAAAACCCATAGTCAAAGCAAAACACCACGTGCACAATGTCACATGTCTATCAACATTCCTATAAAAAATCATGTGTATAATTAAAAGTTGTTTGAGCTACGCGTGACACAAGATAAAAATTTAAATTTTTACTAAGTCAGGGAAATTACACTACACTACACTTACTAAATAAATCCACAAGCAAACCCCTGGTGTACAACTACACATGCTGACCAACATTCCTAATAAGTTTCATAACTCTAGGTTAAATACTTGTTGAGCTAAGCACGACAAAAATTGAAAATAGCAAATTTTTACTTAGTCAGGGGCCATAACTCTGACAAAACAAAGTTAATACTCAAGCGAAACATAAATTGTAATTTGTACAACTTCATATCATGAGCAACATAAATTCTTGTAAAGTTTCATGATCCTAAGTCAAAATTGTTTGAGCTACACGCGACAGTCGGAAATTGCAAATATTTAATAAGTCAAGGGCCACAACTCTGACAAAACATAATAAATCAACAAGCAAAACCCCCGGTGCACAACATAACATGCTGAGCACCATTCATGACTCTAGGTCAATTACATTTTGTTCTTCGTGCGACACAAGTTGAAAATTGTAAATTTCACTAAGTCAATGGCAATATATAACTCTACAAATACTGAATTAATCCTCAAGCCAACACCCAAATGTACAAATATACAGGCTGACTAATAATCCTGTAAAGTTTCATGACTTTAGGTCAAATACTTTTTGAGCTACGTGCGACACAAAAGAGAACGGACGGATTGAAAGACGGATGGAAGGACGAACAGGGTTAATCTAAATACCCCCTTAAGTGGGGGCACATTAACGAAACAATTATACAAACAGTAGTAAATAATGATTATATCCTAATAAACATTACATTGCTGTTGCTATTGTTGCTTTAAAATTGATATATTAACCCTTCCCTGACTTGAACCAAAAGTGATAAAACTTTGCACCTAGTAAAGAGCCTGGTCAGTCTTGCTGCCTGACAGTGCTATATACTGTTGATGCATCAGTTTTTGTGTTGATATTGAAACTCCTGAAAGGCGTATGCTAGTGAAACAAATAGATACAGAGCAGGATGTAAAAACTGTTTAATATAATCTATTTAAATGTGTGCATGGTCTGAGAGAGTGTAAGTGAATAATTGTTGTCTTCGACCTCGTGTTTGAGTTATCTGTCTTTAGACTTGATTTTGTTTTGTCTCTTTTTCAAGAGACGATAACTTATCGAGATAGGTCTTACAAGCCTTATTTTTTACTATTGATTTTCAGTTTATCTTTGGTAAAAACAAAATTTCGAGGAATTTCATTTTATATTTGTGTTCCCTTTATATTGAGACTGAAACAAAATATACCAATTTCCAAATTCAAACCAGGACAAAGATAGTTCAGTTTAGCAGGTTAAGGGTCAATAAAACATTATCATTGTCACGTGGGGCTGCAGTCAAAACATCATTTAATTTACAATCTTTTGCAAAGAATTATATACATTTATAATAACTTGTATGAAATAAGTATTTGAAATTATATTCGGAATTAAAATGTATAGAAAATCAAACAAAAATTGTACACATTCTTTTACAGTCAATTTATGAAAATAAGATTCTTGAAACTTGAACGGTAGCTTTAGCTTTAAGCGTTCTTAAGGGATTCCGTTTTTCTCTATTTTATCAACTTTATCACATTTTTATATATACAAAAATGCTTAAAAATGGAGATAACGCAAATTGCTTACAAAGGGATATTATTTAACACACGAACATGATTGGAGTATTGCTTGAAAGGAAGAAAATTCAAATCTTATTTATTTTAATTCAGTTTTTCTTTGAAAAATGGGACGAATAAACAAATGAGTGAAAACAATGTAAATCTTTTAGCATCTTGATAAAATGATGTAGCATTCTTTACATTTTACGATGTAGAAAGATACTTTACCTTAATCAGGGATAACAAGTTCAGTCACCGCCCGCTCTCCATAGTCAATCTCATTCCTCGAATAAACACGGAACTGATACAGAGCACCACGATCTAAAAATAATAATAAATTTTAATAACATGAATTGTATCGTTCATTGTATAGTTTATACATGACAAAAATCTTTTAAATTCTGCATATTTCACAGAAGAATTTTGAATAAAATCCGATGGCAATTATACTGATAGTTGACAAATACTGTTTCTAAGGGTGATAAGTGTTTAAAAGAGAACATAATTCAACAAGACTGATATACCTAATCAAATACCATTTCTATGACTCACCTTAACGATACATATCTGATTAAAAAGCGTTTTACCCCTTTTAATTCTTCATTTAATTTTCATTATAGCAAATTGAGTTGGTCATTTCTGTAATATTCATTCTACACTTAACCCCTCTCCCTTTTGCGATCTTGATATTTATTGAATAATAACTGGTATTTCATGCTTGTCTCAGAAACTTTAAATATTATATGTATCATAGCAGACCAAGAATAGAAAAAACTCATTTACATTTCATTGGCAGTGGCCCAGAAAACTCCACAATCAAGACATATCACAAAAGGGATTCTTGGCTAATATCATTGCTGATAAAACCCATGGAACTTATCAGGCACTCTGTTTAAAATGATTTAAAAGAAATTTTTGTTGAAATAGACATGAGCAAAATGTATTTTCAATACGTAGGTACAGTCTAGTTTTGTGTTCCCTGTCAGATTGAAGTCAAAATGAGAACACAGTACTCATATCTTATCCATTTTTTAATGATTCCAATCTTTTGAAATTAGGTTTAAATTGCCTTCAGTTTAAATCTAAGGAATGCATAAAACTTCATACATCAAACACATTTTTTTCGAATGACAAAAATACCAACATTCAATTACAAAACGTTGAAATTATGCCAAAGTTCCCAGGAAAGAAAACAGTCAAAATCAAAACTATAAGTACGCTATCTTCAAGTGCATTATATTTTAATACATGGGACATGAAGTGTCAATATGATACTTTTACAGTTTTGAATAGGCTCACTACTACTTTACCTAGTGGCGGGGAATACCATGCATGAACGGTTTCTTCTAAAATAATATGTTCATACACATGTCCTTTAGGTCCCCAGTACAATTTATAACCCTTGATGACTCCATTTGGAAATTCAGGTTTCCACCAGGATATCTTGGCAGTTGCATTCCAGACATGTTGGGCCCTCAGTTTTCGTGGTGCCGAGGGCACTGAAAGAAATGAACACAATTATATTTTTACATATATCTCTTCTATTTTTTCCTACCGGTATAAATTCACAATTAATACAAATAAACATAGGAAATATATTTTGAATTAATATGAACTTACTGCATTATCTATAATTAAAGGAACAAACTAAAATCGCTACATAAAAATTTGAGAAACACATATTTTCCTTTAATTCAATAAAGATAGAAATAGGAAATAATTTTCATGACTTATTTAAGATTTTACACTTATTTGTTTTATAGTCAAAGTAACATATGGAAAACATAAATTTGACATGTAATGTAATTGATTCATACATAATGGCCAACACACATTACTATAAATTAAACCTTACATGAAGTAAGAATTTATATTTATGTCTGAATAGCATTATTTTTTTTAATATCACAAACAGATCTAGTTAATCTTTGGTTACTGAATTAATTAAAACTCTTGAACATTTTATGGATTGAAATATATTTTTGGAAAGTGGTGCGTGTATGAGGTCATTGCTAAACTACTAACAATCAGTTGTTTAAATTTTAAGGGAATGTCTTATTCTGTTCTCGTAATAATAAAATGTGTTTAAATAGTAGATATTTTTTTCTAAAATATAAGATTTGACGAGATGAATATTAAAATTACTATACAGATTTGTTTTAGATTTATATATATCGTCATTCATAGCACTATAGCATTTAACAATCTTTATGTTTACCTGGTCCCATTGTACGAATTATTTGTGGGCGACTTTTAATACCAACACCACGTCTTGTATATCCTGCGACTGTCACCTGGTACCGAGTGTCTGGCAGTAAACCGGTTATTACAGCTTCTTTTTTATTTTCGTCGTCAACGTCTAGGACTTTCTCATTGCCTGGTATTGGCTCATAGTCAACTACCTGATTATAATAGATGTAATAACCTCGAATCATTCCATTGTGATCCTTTGGAGGTTGCCAGTCAACATAAATAGTCGTAGAGTTGACAGCTAGCACTAGTACGCGTTTAGGCTTGTTTGGAACTGTTAATAAAGAATTGGGATTTCAACCTAAATTTTTACGAAATATGGTAATCTGATCAAATAATGGCAAAACGATATGGAAAAAAATTAAAACATTTTTCTTCCACTTGGGTTTACTTTTTCTATTGCATTTATAAATAAAGTACACAAATTAACAATTCATCCCTTCATATAATAAAATTTGGTTCATTGTCAAGTATATTCAAACAATAACAATTCATCTCTTCATATATTAAAATTATTAAAATTTGGTTCATTGTCAAACTTGTATATTCAAACAATAACAATTCATCTTTTCATATAATAAAATTTGGTTCATTGTCAAGTATATTCAAACAAAAACAATTCATCTCTTCATATATTAAAATTTGGTTCATTGTCAAGTATATTCAAACAAAAACAATTCATCTCTTCATATATTAAAATTTGGTTCATTGTCAGTATATTCAAACAAAAACATTTCATCTCTTCGTATAATAAAATTTGGTTCATTGTCAAGTATATTCAAACAAAAACAATTCATCTCTTCATATATTAAAATTTAGTTTATTGTCAAATATATTCCCTCTTTCTCTTTATTTTCTGAAACAAGGAAAAATACACTGAAAAACAGTGGAGCCTCTCATGAATTTGAATAGCTCAGAATTAGTTATTGGGTGGACATTTGACAGCAAAAGAATTGTGAATGTTAGTCACACAAATATTTCATTTAAAATAACAACTCTATATCATGAAAATCTTTCTTTAAAACTTGATGGTTCCTCAATTCAGACTTTCTAGATATGTAGAGAGCAAAGATATTCTAAAATAATCTTCATATAACGCAATTTAACGGAGCACATGGCATTTGTTACAAGCCTAACACTTAGTAATAAAAAAATGTTGATGTTCATATAAATATATTGTAAAGTTTGATTTTAATTTAAGATGTATCTCTTATACCTGTTATTATTGAAAGATTAAACATTTAGATTACATATGCCTTCATTCTTTCAAGATGTAATTTTTTAATAAAAAGTTGTAAATGTTTTATGTTATATTTATATGAACATCAAAATTTTTTTGATTGTGTTTTGTTGCTGTTGTTTTCCAAATCAAAATGCCTTAATTTTATAGTTTTGTTTATATCCTCACATATGTTTCTACATATATGCTAGTCACCATTTCAGATAACAATTTTAGCAGGATAAATGTAAAATTAAATTCTAAACTGGCAAGCATAACTGAGGATCCATTGTCTGTAATTTAACAGTAACAATATATCAACATTTATAATGTCATTATCATACATATACAGGTAAAGTTATCATATTCTTAACTTTTTATTATTTAACTTTTTTTTAAACGTGATGGGTCTTTTAGTCATTTATTTAATGCGACGTGGTGGGTCTTAAAAGTTTGTTAAATTGTACTGTTATCAATATTTTCAACGGACTTTCCTTACTGTTGATTAGCTCTTTCGTTTTGTCTCGTCCAATCAGAGCTTGCATTTTAATTGCTTGTGGTCACATGGTCTAGAATTGCGGAAGAAGCCGCCGTGTTCAACTTCAGTTGAGTTGTTGTAAATCACGGGGATGATACCCAATATGGATCTCAAAATTGAGCATCGGTAAAAACTATGCTCCAGATGTGCACATAACTCAATATGTGAAGGAGAAAATTGGTCAATCACAGGGTAAGTTTTCAACATTTTAAACATTTATTTGAAATTCAATCTATTCTCCTGGCTTTTCTCTATATTACTCATTATGGTTTGGATCTTTATGCAGTCTTCATCGAGATATTCTTTCCGCCGTGGGTTCTGGTGTGCCCAAAATATGCAATGCGTATAAAGAAAGTGTCGCTAAACGGACTCCAAACACAGAGTTTTCAAACAATCTTACCACCAAACAATGCTTAACGTTAAAACAAACCCTTATTGAAACATTTATTGAGGTTGGTCTCAAAATAAAGGAATTGCCTGTCAAAATTCCACATCAGCATCATATGTGCTGAAGAGATCCATAGGTGTATGTCCAGGCATTGTCAAACCAATCATTCTGGTGTTTTAAATACATTATTTCATACATAAGTGTACCTGGTGTTTTCCTAAATCTAGACCAAACTTTTATTATTCTGATATTACGAATGACTGATTGTTGAAAATTACCAAATTCTCCATAAACGACAATATTACGAACTCCTAAATATTGTTTGATAAACGCGCTCTATGTCTGGTCTATTATGAAAACCCCAGATTTCACATCCATATGTCAATATTGGTAAAACCATTGATTCAAAAAGTTTTTTTCCATCAACATCAAGATGTGCTACATCAAAAAGAGAAGTTAGTGGAAATAGTGCTTTTGTCGTTTAATACCCTTACAGTTTGATAACAGTTTCCATTGGCATGATATAGAAATCATTTACATAATAACGTATCATTTCCATAAAACAATAAATGTATTATTATTCTGTGTATCACTCTGTAATAAAAACTAATTTTTGATATAGACACATTGTCCAAAGTCGACCTTGGATAACCATAAAAAGATAAAAGACATTTAGTATATTAATAAAAGCATGGTTACAGCTATGTTTGTAAGTAAGTGACTTTTTCAAATGTACACATATGGGAGCTTCTTTATTGTCACTTATGTTAATAACGGTTAAAATGAGGTTTGAGGAAGTAAAAAATGCTTGTCATTTGTTTCATTGAAATTATTTTAAATTATTCCACTCCTTACTACAGTAAACATGTATTAGTAGTTGGCATGGATCATTGTCGTCATAGAGTACCTTTGTTTTGTGAAATATTATGTGAATACCACTTACAAAAAATCAAACTAAAACGGAAACAGAATATCGACTAGAATTACACGTTACTTTTATTCGGCTTCCCGTGTTACTATAAATTACTACAAATAAAAGTATATCTTACCGGTGTTGATTATATAAACACTAATGATTATGTTACAATAAAAATAGTTTGCTGCCGAAATTATGTTCACCGTTCCTCATTTACCATTGTCATATTTATTTGATTTTGCGTTGTTTACTAGAAATGATCTCGAGTATAATATTATTTTTGAGAACAAATTTAATGAAGAAGTTTACTTGCAGTTCACTGCATGACAATCAATAAGAAAATACTTGTGCCTGTGAGTGAAAGTCTATTTAATACACTTACGGAATCTGGAAGTGAAGTAATATACGAATTAAAATAATTTAGGGAAGAATTATATGTAACAATATCTTTACATATATCAACTGCTTAATCTTGTCCAAGTTACGTTTACCCAATGGAAAATAATTTAGCATACCATTAGTATTTACTCTGTGACAATTTTTTCAAATACTCGGTATTTTTTTTTTACATTTTTAGTATTTATTTATATTGCTAGCACCAGATAGTTATTTAGTCTGTTGAGGAAGTGATATATAATTTCTTAACTTACGGAATAATGTGATTTCAGTCAAAAATACGGAACTTTAATTGTTCCTTTAAATTGACTTTCCAATTACTAAATGAAAGTAATCCGTAGTTTTGTAGATGCTTTTCTATATCACCTGATCCCACGACGGATAGAATGTCTCAATGAAGACCTTATAAAAATCCAAACAAAAATAGGTAAAGATAGAGGAAAGCAAGAAGGGTAGAATCACATTTAGAATTTCTTAAAAAATCATTTAATTTTATATAAATGTTTAAAATGTTGAAACCTTACCCTGTGATTGATCTATTGTCATTCACATATCGAGATATACTGCACATCTGGACAGCGGAAATTCACACATATTTTTTTACCTATGCTCAATTTTGAGATCAATATAGGGTTCCACTCCCGTATAAATGGTAGTATGTTGAGGTAGGTATAGGGTTTGTACTTTGTACTGGTTGTATGACATTGTGGATTGTTCGGCTGTTGATGTTGTATTTTGGTATTTCTTAGCGCTACAATTGTCGGTTTTGACACGCCCGAAAAAGCATTGTAATTGCTGGTCTACAACTGCCATTTTACTTCTAATTAACATCTTGCATTAATATGACCAATTTAACATTACAACACAGTAGTTAATCACAGTGTGACAGTTGAGAGTGGAGTACAGTGTTTTTGTCAGGGTACTTGTTTTACAAACAAGGTATGTAACTGTTGTATGGTTGATGTAAACATCAAATTGTAAAATATTAAGCCTATTCTGGACTTGTTAAGTAACATTGATTTTAAGGTACAGACCACAACACCACAAGACATCATCTTTATTTGATATTTTTATCTTTACAATATGCAAAAAACGGCAGAATGCAATATCTAACATCAAAGTGGTGACGTTTTGAGATGCTGGAATCACTTTGTGATTTCAATTAAAAAAAACTTTTATAACTTGTTGCTAGGCAACTAGTCTACATAGCAAAAATAAAGATATTGAACATGGAAAAGAGGTCAGACATTTTTAAAAACTTTTTTGCCTTTTTTCAGATTTGATTCTAAAGCCCAATGAAGATTTTGTATAAATGTACAACATTAATTATAGCAATATTTATAAGGTTGGGTAAAAATATCACCATACACTTCATTAACAACAGTGATAATAATATATTGATGACTAATGGTGATGACAATGACTCTATTACTTGTTGTTTTCTTATATTATCATTATTATTATTTCATGTTCCAAAGGGGATCATTTAGGATAAAAGGTCAAGGTTAGAAGGTTAGCAAATTTCTACGTTAATATTTTTTTAGTTCGAATAAGTGCAGCTAAAATTTCTATGACGAAACTGCATTTTCAAGACTAAATTCCAGTTATAAAATGCTTGCGACCATTCCAATTTAAGTTTACTGTAAATATTTGAGTAAAACATTCACAAGCTGAATTTAATATGAAGCTGCAATACAGTTTTTTGTTAGTATCTTAACGGGTTAGGAGAAAATGGTACATTATGTGGCATCAGCATCTGCTCAGTGTACCTGCCCGACTCGTGGGTTTCACGTATATAGGAAAGGAATGTGGGCTGTCACCTGCTGCGGTGAAAGCCTGTACCCAGATCTTATATTCTGTCCATATATCCAGCTTGGTCAATCTGGCTCTAAGATCATAAAGTCGCCCATATAAAGCAGTTTCTTTACTTTCATTTAAGATGATTAAAAGGCTATTCTGATTTCTGTCAAAAATCTTACGATACCTTTAAAAAAGGTTCACATAAATAGAAGTGTTGAATTTTGCTGCGTTGAAACAATAGTTATAATGAAACTGAAGAAAATGAGAAAAAATAAAATATGCAAAACATAAAAAAACAAGGATAAATAACATTCAATTTTTGACTAGTTTTAAGTGATTAAAAGTGACTAAATATGGAAAGTCATTCAAAGTAAATAATACAATATTAATAGATATACAATAAAAATGAAAATGAATGAGTGAAATGATAATAAATGCTAAAATACAATGTGAATTTGGATCTCTTTCAAGAAGAGTTGTTTTTAAGACAGAACGCTTACTTGGTAAAACATGAAAGTTTTTACCCAAATTTATTCCAAATACAACCTGGCTATTTCTTTTTAAGTACATCATATTCTTTTAAAAGTGCTAAAATGTACATTTGTAAATCTGTAAATCTTGTTGAATCCATTTTCATAGATATGAAAAGTGACATTTAAGAGTTGTCAAGATCTACATTTGACCTTCACGTCAGATTGTAAAGTTCAACATTTGACCTTCAACTCAGATTGTCAAGTTCAACATTTGACCTTCAACTCAGGTTGTCAAGTTCAACATTTGACCTTCAACTCAGGTTGTCAAGTTCAACATTTGACCTTCAAATCAGGTTGTCAAGTACAACATTTGAACTTCACCTAAGGTTATCAAGTTCAACAATTGACTTTCATAACAGATTCTGAAGTTCAACATTCATTTTACCTTCATCCTAGAAAAAGACTAATGTATATTATCATTATAACCATATAAACAGCACATGTTTATTTTTCATAAAGTAAAAAAACGTTTCCTTAGAAATGTGTCCCAAATTAGCCAAGGACACTTTGTGATTGTAACCTTGACTTAACCTAAATTGACATGAGTTTGCTTTTTCTGCTTCAAGTTATTTTGTCCAAGCCATGGAATTATGAGTACATATGTGTTAGTAAAAGAAGTCTAAAACTAAACCAAAATGTTCAAATATAAAAAAAATATCATGTGACACTGCTCACACAGAATATTTCTATGAAATTTAAAATCCCATTCTGGCTAAAATATATGTATATATAAATATATTGATGACAATTATGATTGATTAGTAAGTGATTGATAATTAACGATTGTTTGAATCACAAAACAATATTCAAGAAAAAAGCAAAACTAGGCAGTTGATTCCAAATTGGTCTATATACATGTAGAACCGAGTTCAAACACAATGAAACCATTTGAATAAAAAATATTTAAATATATTATTGTTCTCATAAACTAAAATTTATAATACATTGTATATAATACATAAAACTTATTCTTTTAAAAGCATTCTTTTAATTGGGGACCATACGCCGCTTTTCATGGAATGGCACTACTGTGTCACATTGAAGGTTCCATGATAACCGCTGTATGAACACATCTGCGGATGTTTCTTAATTCAAAATGTCACCATTTTTGTGTTAAATGTTAAATTCTGCTTAAGCCGGTGCTAGAGGGCGTAGAGGGTAACTTGCACTTTCCAGTACCGTCCATAAACAGGCTCGATCGAGTCTGCAATATTTTCAATTTTGTTGAAAAGTTGTGTTGGACTCTCTTTAGGGATTCTGTTTTTCTCTATTTTATTGTTTAGATAAAAGTGATTAAAGTGAAATTTATTTATATATTTAATGCAATAACATCAATCGGCCTAATGTGTATAAATGAACCATCTAGTCATCATCTATTCTTTTTGTTACTACAGTTACATTTCCACATCAGACTTTTACGCACATACTCCTCGTTAAATTGATTTGATTGTAGAAGATAAATATAAGAATAAAGAATGCAGTCTGTATCAGGAAAGAGCTTTATCACATAACAACGTTTTCAAACATCTACTTATACTTTTTGTCATTCTCTTAATAGAGTTTCCGTCTGATCAGTTTCTTAAATATTCTTAGAAAGTAAAATGATGTATTCAAATTCATTTGAATTAATTTATCAGAAGAAATTATATACATTGATATTACCTTTGATTATTGAACATATTGTTAAAACGTTTTTAAAACAAATCTTTAAAAAGGAAAAAGAAACCTAAACTCTATGTAGAAAGTCTTATGCATAATATGATAGTAACATAAAAGCAAAACATAGACAATTCTTACTAATTTCTGGTGTTTTGGCTTGCACAAGAATAGTACGCGCTCCAAGACCACTGACGCTCCATGCAGCAAGTTGTATATGATATATTGTGTCAGGTACGAGCTCCGTCAGAATGTATTTCGTGGCCGGTGGAAGTATTTTCACCTGTCCATGTGTATGTTTTCGTGAGTCATTGTAGTAGAGTGTGTACTTCATAATTTGTTTGAAATCTTCAGGGGCGTCCCATGTTATTTTAATCTTATTTGGACCTCTTGCTGTTGCACGCAAGTTTCTCGGTTTGAGAGGTACTGTTAAATATTCACAATAATCATACGTTGCCTTCTATTACTGTTCATGCATATAAGTTATTCATTTTTGTTTAATTACAGTACTTTGAAATAATACATTTATTAGAAAAGCTGCAAATAAAATCAAGCACATTAAATCTACTCGGCAAATTTCATTGCGTTTTTGAATGACAATTATTTGGTTTCAAAAAATTTACTTGAAAGAAATCATTACATAAACATTTATCAAAAGACAATAATATGCATTATTATGTAAGATAATCTGATAATGTGATATAACATTTGTGCAGTTTTATGGATAAAATTCTGATAATATAGCTTGAGACAGGGTCTTTCAAAAAGAATGGTCCGGAAACGCACTTCTCGCTACAAATAAACATGTCTTGGCAGAACTCGGAATAGTTTGCAATACGCAAATTAGGTTAGTGTTCAAGAAAAGGGTGAATATCAAATACAAGAGCAAAAATGAAAATTCTAACGACATGATGTTCTTTAAAAAAATTTAAACTTGTGAAAAAATGATAAATATTTCCGCTATATCTGTTGACAAACATAGTTGGCTTGTTCAGATATTTGCCGATAAACGGACTCATTTTGAAAATGCACATAATTAAACATCAAATATTTGTAAATAACTTCGGGAACTATTATGATACGATTAAATAACATTTTTCTGTAAAATCAATTTCTATTTTCCTATTGAACAATTCATAAATTATACAACTTGGGCCTATTTTCAAATATGAGCAGTATTTGTTTTACCTTGACACCGGAAACGAAATTTCTAATTTCATTGCAAATCTATTAAACTGTTACCTTTTAAAGTAAAATTTATTAATGTAATGTAGCCAGGATTAGCTTTCAGTATTTTTTGATAGATTTATCAAAACATTATCTTATAATTTGATTTTTGAATGGTGATGAACTATGCCAGATGACGATCGGCAGATAACCTAATCACGTGATTTAATTGAGACATCTTTTTTCGTAAAATTGGTCCGACTCCAGACCATTCTATTTGAAAGACCCTGCTTGAGACTACTTCCAAAATCTATAGTAAAAATACAGCTGTAACAGTATGTTCATAAGTTGTCAAACATTTGCATTAAACATCTTCCAGACCCATAGGCAGATTAAACTACTCAAAGAGTTTCATTTACAAATATAAAAGGATTCAGTAAAAGTAAGATTTGATCTACACTGGGGAAAAAGAGCTAGTTCACACCATTACCCTCTCTGCATGTCAAAAACGTTGGCTGCGCGTCATACGCAATGCGGGACGCTCGCTTGTTAGCAGCATATAAAGTGCATTATTGGAAAGTACAGACAAGGTTAATTTCACCTTAAACAAGAGAGAAAGTGAAGAGATTCTTCTCTCCAAAATGCATTGTTTAAAGACAGAACTGAACAAAAAAACATAAAATACTGAAAAGAAACTTCTTTAGTAAAAGACAAAGAACAGAAATATATGCAAAAAATGTAACACTAAAATCTGTTATGCCAGCTGAGAATCAAATATAGAATAAAAAAAATAAAAAAGAAAGTATGTCTTGCTTGTTTCCACCACTAAAAAAACTAAGACATAAAGACAGAAACTGTAATTTGAAAATAATACAAAAGGTTAATGTCTTAAAATCTAATATGGAGTAAAATTATAAACTAGATATAAAAATATACAATAAAAGCCATTAGCCAATTAAGGTTGCTGATTGTCCAACAAAACTTAATTCAACAAATATCTTTATTTATCATGCAACTGCTATGGTAACTGCCCGATAACACTTGCCTGATAATTATTTTTGATATCAGGTCAGTAGCCTGATATCAAAAATTAGCCCCGCCCATTTTAACGGACTTTTTTTCAATTGCTTATATTCGAGCATTTTCATCAGCATGTGAATTCTACAATGTAATCTCATACCCTTACAAGTCTTGAATCAATATGCGAAATTTATTTATTTATTATTTGGATTTCAATTACGAATAAATTAGATAGCGAATAATTTTAGCACCAACTAAATATAGTGACGTCATAATCTATATTGCAAATGACATCATCGATGTTCACGTCATACTATACATGTAATCATATAACACACAGACTGACGATTTTCTTTGAGAACTTGTAAATGTTTACTTTATTTCGCCGGATTATTATTTAATAAGTGAACAAATTGTTTCGTTTAGAAAATAAGACGCATGTTTGTGTAGCTTGTGTTTGATTGCCGATTTGACTTTTCTTTGATTGAAATTATCGTGAACTTTTGAATTTGACAATTCAAGACAAAAATTGCAGTAAAGTTTAGTTTGTGTGATTCTAAGCGGATTTTTGGATCGATGTTTAAATTAAAGGTAAGAATTTTATCGTATTAGGCCTACATTCTGTTGTATCTTTTATCCGAGTCGAAAGAAAAAATGGCCGCCAATTACAAATTCTAACTGTCAGGGGCGGTGGAATTTGTTTTCAAGAATTATTTCTTTGATCAAAAATTCCTCTTTTTAACAAAATTCGCTATTTAAAAGTAGATTATTTTGTTATTTTGACAGTTATTATGTGTTGCATGATAAATAGAAAAACATGCTACTGTCTTTTGATATCAATTTTATCAGGCTCGGCTGATATGTGCAGAAAGGGCTCTGCAAGCCTCGCCCTTTCTAGCCCATATCAGCCTCGCCTGATAAAATTGATATCAAAAGACAGTAGCATGTTATTCTCTATATAATATATATCCTGTTTTACCATCAGTACCAAGTATCATTGTAGACTAATAAGCTGCACAGGATCAGAATGGATTCTTACGTTATTAAATATATTAATTAATTTCCAAATCAGACAATCAGCTAATTGAAAAACATGTACGAAGCGTGAAGATACGAACAGCTAACAACAATCATGCTTGACATTTGTATGTACAAAATCCCATGGACCTGTTATACCAGGCTGTATACTTTTGGCAATTAAATTTTAGTATATTGATAACTAAAATCAGTCATATTTACAAAGCAGTTAGTTCCAAACAGAAAATACCACCACAAGTTTATGATACAAGTTTGGCATAAGCGAGGATCAAAATGCGTGATGTTGTAGAATTATGCAACATTAAGATTTTTAATATACACGAGCACCGCGGAGGCGCAGAAATATACGCCCGAATGCAAATTTGTTTAATCACACAAACATCCATCTTATGTTCATTATTTGTAAAAAACTGATAATTCAACTTTTACAAAGTAATGTATAACCAATCCCCCACCGACCCAATAGGCACAACCCTTTTTTAATATCAGTGTAATGATTGTTGAAAGCATTTGGGTTTTTTTCTGAGATCTGGGCATTGTAACTTTAAATAACAATACATACATGAAATAATTTTTCTATATCTATGTTCCCTGGAGCAGGGCCAATATTGACATAAGGATTAATATAAATGCTGTAGATGTCAACAAGGCATGCTTCATGCAAAATATCTAAGCTTTAACAAAAATATAATAATTTTGGGCATATTTAAAATGTGTGATTACTTCCCTTTATCTTAAGCTTTTTAAATTCAGCCCTTCAAAAATGCAGTGGTAGTAATGGACTAAACTTTCTGAAACTTATTATATTGGCATTTCTTCCTTTGAACATAATTTAGAAATTTCGTAACATCAGTTTAAATTAATAAGATTGTCTTATTTCAAAATAAATAAATCATATAATCCTAAAAGCTTCTGAATAATAATAATCTTAACAAACAAAAATATTAACAATACATATAAAGTTTGATAAGAAACATCATAAAATAATTGAGTTTTGGACAAAAAGTGGTAACGTACATAGTTATTTTTTAGGAGGAAACGTATTTGTTTTTGCATGTAAGATTGAAATATATTTCACTGAGTGAACACCAGATGCAATATTTTCACTAGTGGCGTAGCCATGAGTGAAAATATAATAGCTAGTGTTCACGAAAACAAATAAATGTTCTTTTTATTTCATGCTTTATTTAGTGATTTTAAGTATTTTTTATTGATTTTGCCGCGTAACGTCACGCATAATCCTTTGTGACGTCATCATATCATGACGTCACATCATCAATTTTGAAATATAGTTCTGTTAAATTTCTCTAATTTTGTTACATTTTTAACATGATTTATGATGGCATCGACTTCCTTTTCCTAAAGAAGCAAAAATTACGTATGACTGCATTTAGTTTTGCCTGTTATTCCATTTAGTTATGATATTCTTTTTATCCGCATTCAGATAAAGTCCGGCTACAGTGAAAATGATATCTTATAAATTCCACTAGTAGTTAATCAGAATATAATTATCTGATATATTACCGTAAAACACTGGAAAGCATGAAATAAATACGGATTTTATATGAGTGAGTGTGACCTTGACCGAAGGTAGTTCAAAACTGCTTTCTGAATATTATCCCAGTAATATAAATAATATTTTATATAGATCTGCCAAATAGATTTAATTGCCTGCCATTGGCTTAAAAGAAACAAAGCTCGGCTTAAAGGAAACAAGACGGACACAAAATTTCAAAATTGATAGAAAATGACCTTAAAGAAAAGTGTGACCTTGACCTCAGGAAGGTCAAACCTGTACTCTGCACATTGTCTCATTATGGTTTACATTTCTGCCAAGTAGTTCCAATTTCCTTCGACTGGTTAAAAATACGGACCGGACAGGAAAACTCGTATATAAGTGTATATAAATCAATTGACACCCAGGGCGGGTGGCCCTAGATTGCTCAACTGCAGATACAAGTCAGTATATATGAAATTTAATTTAGCATCTGATATTGTGTATATGCTCCAAATATACACATATATAGCTCGAATTACAATAATTTAAAGTATTTGGTAAAAATGAATGTCAAATAATCCTTAACTTCAGTGCCATATATTATGTCATCTGAAACTGTGCCACAGGGCTGTATATCATTAAACAGAAAGCAGAACAGTTTTGACCCGAGGATCATAATTGGAAAAAAGTTGTGAAAGGTCAGATAGAACATGCTACGTGCAAAAAAGATTTTTAAAGATTTTTCTTGTGCAGTTATTCAGATATTTTAAGAACTTTGATATCGGCTGCATCAAATGGAAAAAACGATTATGAAAACTCGCAAAGTTTGTAGCAGCCGAATAAAGTTTGTTTTTCTGTGTAGCCTAGGGTGATGAATTCATTTTGGAAGGAAATTTCACGTGGATTCTCCAATATTTCATGCGGTACGTAACGTGACACAAACAAGTAAAAAACCAAGAAAGCCATTATGACCCTGAAATTGCTCACCTGAATATAGAAACTCCTCATGACAAGGAATAAGAAATATTGTAAGCTATTAACAAAAGCAGATATAATATATAAATCTTAAACTGATATAATAAAGTTCATATTTGTATCTGATATAGTGCATGTGTAAAACCATTGCTGGTTGCTATTGATGAGGGAAAACAACAGTTCCAAAAGATATGTAAATAATAAAAAGATTTACAATATACATATAAGGAAAATCAATAATCCCCTTGAACGAGACCAATTTTGACCCCATGGACTTTATTTGAACAAACTTGGTAGACACCCATTAAAAGATTTTTCATGCTAAATATCTAAGCTCTAGCTCTTTGGTTTTTTTTAAAGAAGACTTTTAAGTTTTTACTATATACATATAAGGAAAATCAATGACCGCCTGGGACAGGACCAATTTTGACCCCAGGACATTAATTGGAACAAATGTGGTAGACATCCACTAGAAAATGCCTCATGTTTAAAATCTAAGCTCTAGCTTTTTGGGTTTTTTTTAAAGAAGATTTTTTGTTTGTTTTTTATATACATTGTACATATAAGGAAAATTAACGACCCCCTGGAGCGTGACAAATTTTTACCCCAGGGCTCTTATTCGAACAAACGTGGTAGACACTCATTTGAAAATGTTTCATGTTTAATATCTAAGCTCTACGACATTGGGGTTTTTTAAGAAGATTTTGTTAAGTTTTTACTATATACAGATTAGGAAAATCAATGATATCGGGGCCGGGGAAATTTTGACCCCATGGCTTTGATTTGAACAAACTTGGTAGAAACTCACTAAAAGATGTTTTGTGCTTCATATCTAAGCTCGTAACTATTTAGATTTCTTAAAAGAAGATTCTTAAAGATTGTACTATATAAATATAAGGCAAATCAATGATCCCCGGGGCGTGGCCAATTTTGATCCCAAGGCTTTTATTTGAACAAATTTGGTAGACAAAGATGTTAAATAGAAGATGTTTCATGACAAATATCTAAGCTGCAGCTCTTTTGTTTTTGTTTTTAAAGAAAACTTTTTAAGATTTTGATTTTTCTTTCTTCCTGATGAAATTGGCCTGGTGTTTATGAGGAGATGTCGTTTAAAGTAAAACCTTACTGACGGACGACAAACGGGCGGACGCCGGACAATTGTGATCAGAAAAGCTCACCTTCGTGACAGGTGAGCTAAACAAAATCACACAACACCATTTTAATGATAATAACGTGAACTTATTGCTTTTTTATTTTAATCAAGTTGGACAACAGTGAAAGCTATTGCAAGATAACCTTGTTACAATAAACTTTATTTAAAAGACTCCACTGAGGTCTTTCTTGACATGACTGGACTTATATTTCTTCCAGTCTTTTATCCTATTTGTTGAAGGTTCATAGTTAATACTTACGTTCAAATTTTCAGATTAATTGCTCACTCTTATTTTTTTAAAAATGCGAATTATTATTTATAAAATGAAAAGAAAGTTTATAAGGTTTTACTCAAATGGATCTAAGAAATTCATTTAATAACGACTTTAAATGAAATTCTGGATAACATATATTTTTCTGTAAAATTTCCCAATTTTCATATTTTTCCATGCCCAATTTGCTATCAATTTTTATATTTCTAGGCTTTTAGACCTAAGTGGAAAGCATTTTTTTTCAATATTGTTTATACATGTCTAGTAGCTTTTAATTTGTTTGAAAAGAAGCCCCCCTACAGAACAAAGGATCGAACAAAAAAGACAGATAACTGTTATATGACATGACACTAAAGAATCAACATCAAAAATGCTCATCAAAAGCACAAGCTCTAGGCAGTTTTAAATCTTCTTTGCAGCGTTTAATCTACGATATTTAACGAATTCATGATACAGAAAGAATATAAAAAACAGACAACAAATCAATCAAAGTCATTCTGACATGATGTACATACTTGTTGTATTGCAAATGGCTCTTGCATCGTTACATGGTCCTAAAGAATCTGTCCAGCTAGAGCGATGATTGCATTCTAATATAGAGCTCTCCGTCCCGCTGCAATTTACATTATCCATGCGTATCATTTCATGACTTTTGCTTGGAATGTTTTCTGCCCGTCCGTCAATATAGTCGAGCTGTTTACATAGGGTACTGGCTTCTTTGTTGCCCCAGTTAGTGTTGCAGACGCGACCCCATTCACCATTGTGTTTAACCTGTACTCTACCATACCAGCGATCGGAGAGTCGAAATTGTAAGTCATCTGAAAGAAGGAACAAAATGATCTTGTTATTTTGTTCGATATGACGACATTAAACAACATAAATAGGTCAAATGTTGAATTTGTAACTTCCTTAATGATTCAAGAACAAAGTTACCCAGAATAACTTACAACTATTAACATTGGCCCCTAATTTTTTATAAAAAATACAATAACAACTTTTATGATTAGTGGCATAATTGAGCGTAAGAATATTATTGAATAAGTACCAAATTTAAGTTAAGGAATAGACATGACAGTCCTACATCGGGAACAGCAGCCATTTGAAAGGTAGAAATTTAATAAAAACAATGTTCTTGTTTACAGGTAAAGACACAATGACACAACTATGATCGTATGGTAACATTTCGACATTACCAGTGATATAAGTTCTCAAATGCCTCTCTGTAACTTATTCAAATGCACCGTAATGAGCCATTGACCTTCTGAATACTGGCTAGATAGCTCTCTTACATGGAAGAATTAAAAATTCTTTAATGATTTGTTCAGCCATTCGATATGGGAATCAAATAATACCACATCAGTGATCTTCAGGTTTCCCCCATCCAAGTTCCTGATCATAAAAGCAAATTTACATACCTTGGTGATCATAGCAAAATACGCCTGCTGCCCGTCTGGAACCTCTAGTTATCGGGTAATGACAGCCAAGGTATTCCCCAAATCCTTTGAAATCGCATTCATTAAGAGCATCTACATCATCTGAACAGTTGAATCTTCCAACCACCATAGGATAGTCAGAATCTGTGATCGCGTAATAAGCGTAACCACCTGCTTTTCCGAGTTGTCGGCACGCAGCATGAGCTTCCATATTGGTCCAGCCAGCGTCGCATATCGGTCCCCAGAATCCGTATTGATTAGCTTCTAAAAGACCCGAACTTTGACCATCTTTTATTCGGATTTCCGGAAAGTCTAGCAAAGATACGTAGGGATTAGTTACATTATGTTATGTTAATAGAATAAATATAAAAAAATATAATCAAAACAAAATGCCAGTTTTATTCCTACTATTTTAGAAATTAGACAACATACAAAAAATGTTTCCTTGTGAAATAAGGTGTTCATGCTATTTTAGACTACATACAATATACGTCTCCTTGTGAAATTACAAATGTAGGTGTTCCTGCTATTTTAGACTACATACTAAATCGTCTTTTTGTGAAATCAGGCTTTATTAGTTTATTAGATTAGATTTTTGGTTTGTGTTACATCAACACAGTAAAAAGCATACAGTATGTCTGGTTTTCCGGATTTCTTCATAATGTTGCACTATTCAACAATGCATGTATATATATATGTAATATATATTATGTCCCTGATCAATTGTCACGAAGAAATTTTGCTTCATTTGAAACCCCTTGATTATTTATAGGCTGCTCTTCCTATTGAGCTTTAATAGGGGTGGTTTTATTGTGAAACGAAAAGACTAAGCTTATGATAAGAATTTTTACCTTTTTCTATGATGACTGTCCTACTGCAGAATAAGGTGACATAATTGTTTGAGAGGCAGATGCTGCTCACAGCCATATTGCATTTATTAATGCTAGATTCAGTACCGATACACTGGAACTTCACTGCTTTAAGTGGTGCTTCATTAATTCCGAGAGCTGAACCTAAAAAGGTAACGATATTTCATTATACAAAAGATCTGACATCCAGTATTCTGATTACTGGACAAATAAGGGTGGAAATTGCCAGTTTTCATTAATGTGAATTACAACTCCGTGAATGAATATTCTATTATTGAGACAGCTGACACATTATGTTTCAATTTTAGATGCAAAATGCTGTAATCTGTTATTAATAAACAATATGTCCATATATTACATGTATATCATAATACAAATGCGCTTGTACGAGGGTTGTTCGGGATGTTCTGGGAATTTTGTCAAATCTCCTATATTTTTTGTTTCTAAGACGTAATATTTTGCACATACTAAGATTAGCATATCACGGAACTATTCCTAACAATTGAATAGAATCAGACAACAATAGCCGGAAATAGCAGTAACCATAGCAACACTATAACGCCGCACCGGAGCAGTCCGACTCTAAAGAAAGATATAACGCGCTACACTAATAATATTTCGTAATTTTGATAACGTAAAAAATGCGCAAAAACGCTGGTCAGCAGCGGAACGTCATGACGTCATTTCCTGAAAATATCATAACGTTATTTAAATTCTCAACGGATCAACATTGTTTTAAAGTTGTTGCCCAGAGCCACTGAGTAAACAACATGACGTCGATAGGTGACGTTGAATTGCGAAGCATCGTGAAATTTTGTGTTGCGCTGGAAAAGTCTTCCACAGAAACAATGAAAATGATAAATTCTACAGGAAAATACAAGAAATGCAGTCCGGCTACAGTGTATAGATGGCATGCTCGTTTTAAAGAAGGAAGAAACGCTCCATACAGCCCGGACCTCACTCCGATGGACTTCCGTGTGTTCCCGGAGCTCAAATCACAGCTGCGTGGAAATCGCTTTGACTCAGCTGACGATCTTGTTAAGCATACGCAAGCTATAGTCTCGTCCTTTACCGATAGCTGGTACGTGGAAACATACAATAAGTGAATCAGCCGACACAGGAAATGCATCGAAATTGCAGGTGACTACGTTGAAAAGGTGCGACGATCGATGGACTTTAACGTCGCATAACGTTGCAAATGACGTCGGCGTGCTCCGGGTGTTTGTTATATGGTTATTTACTATTTTTATTATGTTTTAGTTTCTGTGTGTATGATGATGATATTTTCAGATACTGTACAGTATATATTGAATTAATTGCGTATATATTTATATTTTCGCCAACCAGACTACAAATCTCAGAACTTCCCGAACAACCCTCGTACATTGGAAAAATCGTCAAATTCTAAAACTCATTATCATCCCCTATAAACACCACAGTTCTCTTGATCACCCAGTTAAAGAATTAATTTCCTGACACAGGTTTGAACTATTCTAAGTGACCTAGATACATGTATGTGAGCACTCATACGTTGCAGCCGTTATTAGAAGATGTTCTATAAAACAATAAACAAAACAAGGCGTTCTTTTGACTTGTACGAATTTTGATTTAGCCTTTTAGGTCTAGCAAATTCAGCAAGTCTTCCCCTTCTTTTAATACAAGAACTCAGTTTCTATTGTTTGTGTTATATTATACAATGTCATATATGTAAATACACTTTAAAATTACCTTTTTGGAGCCTGCCATCGTTAAAGTTCAGCTGGCGGCATGCCACAATAGCATCAATATTGGTAAAACTGTCATCGCACACTGCCATCCATGCTCGTTCTAAGTAGATCTCAAGAATTCCATAGTTGTTGTGGATAGAATTGCTCAACCGCACTAAAAAAAATTGAACATAATTATATAAAACACAAGTAGTAAATATTTAAGGCAGAATATCATCAATGTGAAGGATTGAAAATTCCATCATTTATAAGACTTTCGGCTTAATGGAACCAATCTTGAGTCAGCTTTCTAAAACTAACAACTGTCATTTGGGCACACATGGTTAGAATGGCTTGGCAAGAGGCAAATTGGTGATCGCTCCCCTTGTCCACATTCTTAATTACTACCAATATTGAAGATGCTTTTTTTAACATTTGTAATATGGCTAAAAGAGGACGATTTCTTTTCGAAAAGCACTCATATTTTTCCTCGAAATTCAAATCTTCAAACCCTATCGTTTAACAAACAAGACGGCCATGATGCCCCTAGATCGCTCCCCTGACCCATCAACCGCATCCAAACAATGTCTTAGTCAAGCATCCTGGCCAAGTTTGATGACAATTGAGACAAAAATGTGTTAAAAAGGTTTTTCCATATTTGTGCAGTGTGACTAAGTTTTTGACCGGAGACGATCCATATTCAAACTTGACCTAAAAGTCATCAAAACAACCTTTCTAACTGATTTCAAGGAAATTTGGATCAAAACTGCAGCCACTAGAGTGTTAACAAGCTTTATCTATTTTAGCTTCTGTGACCTAGTTTTTCACCGGAGATGACTCATCTCCGAACTTGACCTAGAAATCATCAAAACAACCTTCTTGACAAATTGACAGAATATTTGAATCAAAACTGCAGCCACTAGAGTGATAACAAGCTTTTTCTATTTTTAGCTCCTGTGACCTAACTTTTGACCGGAGATGACCTATCTTCGAACTTGACCTAGAAAGCATCAAAACAACCTTTCTGACAAATTTCCAAAAATTTGGGATCAAAACTGCAGCCACTATATAGTGTTAACAAGCTTTTTGTATTTTTAGCTCCTGCGACCTTGTTTTTGACCGGAGATGATCATCTTCGAACTTGACGTAGAAATCATCAAAACAACCTTTTTGACGAATTTCCAGAATTGCTGGATCAAAACTGCAGCCACTAGACTGTTAACAAGATTTTTCCATATTTAGCTCCTGTTACCTAGTTTTTGACCGGAGATGACCAATCTTCGAACTTGACCTAGAAATCATCAAAACAACCTTTCCTGACAAATTTCCAGAATATTTTTATCAAAACTGCAGCCACTAGAGTGTTAACACGCTTTTTTATTTTTAGCTCCTGTGACCTAGTTTTTGACCGGAGATGACCCATCTTCAAACCAGACCTAGAAATCATCAAAACAATCTTCTTGACAAATTTCCAGGACATTTTGATCGAAACTGCAGCCACTAGAGTGTTAACAAGCTTTTTCTATTTTTAGCTCCTGTGACCTAGTTTTTGACCCTAGATAACCCATCTTCAAACTCGATCTGTATTTTATTGAGACAAACATTCTGACAAAGTTTGATGATGATCCAATCAAAACTGTGACTGCTAGACTGTTAACAATAAAATTGTTGACGACGAACGACGCACGACACACAACGACGGACACCGGACATAGCCCCATCACTTTACCTTACCTTGACCACTTCGTAGTCACATGAGCTAACAATGCAAACTTAAAACTTTTATTTGTTGTAATTTAACATTGTTCAAACTCAATTCCCCTGCAGGTTTTTTACCTTTACCACCCTATATATAAAATGGACTTGTGCATGTTTGCATCTGGACAAAAACCATTCATAATTTATATGGGAAATTTCAAAATAAGAACTGACTGAATAGGGAACAGTGATCTTGGTCTGCACTGGTCGCATATTTAGATTCAGTTGCTGCAAGTCAATAATTACAACTCATAAAATATTTAACAATTTACATTAAATATATAATTAGATCTTACAAACTTAATGAAAAAAAAATGTTCACCTAAATAACAATAAAAAGTTGAGCATTGTATCAATTTAATGTTAAACTTGATGATGATTTGATAAACTAGATCGTCATGATGGCCTTATATCGCTCATCTGATCATGAAGGTTCAATTTCATTATTCAGTATTCGATTTGGCAACAAAAATTACACTCTTGATCCAAATTTCAAGTCTGCATGTACAGAAAAACAAGAAAGTCGGTCAAGCCATTTCAAAGCTATCACAAGAAGGTCAGCTGATATCGAAATTCAATTCCCCATCAAAATTACACCCCCCCTGGTCCAAATTTCAAGTCTGTTTGTCAAAAAATAAGTCAAATAATATCAATGATTTCAAAAGTAGGACATTTGTTATCAAGTTCAATTTGGCAACATAAATTACACTTATAATCTACATTTGAAGGCTATATGTCATAAAACAAAAAGTAGGTCAAGAGATATCAGAAATATATAAAGTAGGCCAGTTGATATCACAATTCAGTTCAGCATCAGAGATTACAAACTTGTCCAAATTTCAAGTCTGTAAATTAAACAAGAGCTGTCACAGGAGACAGGGAAGCTCAAATAATTAAATACTTGACAAAACTATGAAAGAAAACTCAATGGTTTAAAAAAAATCTTTCTGTATCAGTATCAAGAAAGCACTCAAAAGTTCTATATTTTTACACAACATAAAGAAATGTCTGTGCTTATATGGAAAAGACAGCAATTTGAAATCTGAAGTCAATCCTTTCAAAGACAAAAATGATAAGAGCAAAAAAACGATTGAAGTTTTTAAAGTAAAATTATCAGTTCAGAGAGGAAATAGCTCTTGAAAAAAGATGCTAGAGTTATGAACGTTGTCATACATGATGCGAGTAATGAGAAAAAGCAATAAATTATCTAAAATCTAGAGTAGATACCATTTATAATAACAAAGATAATACTAAAAATATCAATTAACAAATGAATTCTAAGTTCAAATATGAAATGGAGATATTTCTGCGAATACAGAACCTTACGTTTTATAACTCTTATCCATATAACAAAAAGTAATAGTAAAAAAACAATTTGTTAACATATATTCCAAGTTCAGGTGGGAATAATTCTGGAAGTAGTCACGCTAGAGTTTGTCACACAACATGTGGGTAATGATAAGCAATATATTTTTGAAGCTTGAAGTAGATACCTTAAAAAATAAAGAAGTTAAAGATTCTTTATAATTAATTTTAATTAATCTTGATTAATTCTTTTTAAAGAATATTTTAAGTTAAAGAGGAGATAAATCTATAAATATTGCTACAAGAGTTATGAACATAAAATGTAGTGGATGATAAGAAGTTTGAAGAAGATACCTTTAAAACTAAAGAAGGTATAAAAGATATTTTTCAAGTAAAACAATCTTAGTTCGAAGGGAAATTCTTGCAATATTGGTGTTAGAGTTATGAACTTTGTCATTTGAATATTTGAAGTATGAAGTTGATCCCTTAATTTATAAAGACGTAATAGTAAAAAATAATGATTTTTAAGGAAAAGTCCAAAGGGAGAAAAATCTTAAAATACTGGTGCTAGAGTTATGAACCTTGTTACATAAGATATGGCTAACGATAAGGAACATATATGTGAAATATGAAGTTTATCCCTTCAGAAATAAAGCAGTTACAGTATAAAAATGATATTTGTAAGGAAAATTCTAAGTTCAAGGTTAGATAAATCTGAAAAAATAGGTGTTACAGTTATGAACCTTGTCACATAAGATGTGGTTGATTATAAAAAACAAACATATATTTGAAGTTTGAATTTGATACTTAAAGAAATGAAAAAGTTTTAGTTAAAAATATTGTAATGCACCAACACTTCAAAAATTGGAACACATGGATTGGTGCGCGGACGCCGACGATTGGGCGAGTAGGACGGCTCTCTATATTCTGCGCATAGTCGAGCATAAAACAAGAAACTAGGTCAAACGATATCATTAATGTCAAAAGCAGGTCTGCTGATATCAAAATTCAATTTGGCATCGGAAATTACACCCATAGTCCAAATTTCAAGGGCTGTGTGTCTAAAAAAACAAACTGGCCTTACTTTACTTTATGCATGTTAAGAAAATAATTGAACCCTGGGGCAATGCCAATTTTGACCGGAGGGCTCTAATTTGAACATTATTTTAGGGTTTCATAAGATGATGCTACATACAAAATATCTAAGCTTTAGGACTTGTTCTTTCAGAGGAGAAGATTTTTAAGGTTTTACTATAATGTATATAATGAAAATTATAGGCCTCCAGGGCGGGGCCAATTTTTACCCCAGGGCTTTACTTTGAACAATTTTTGTAGAGTTTTATTAGATGATTTTACACACAAAATACCTAAGAGCTACGCCTTGCACTTTCAGAGAAGACGGTTTTTAAATATTTTATTTCAAAAATCTATTTTTAGCTCTCCTGACCCACAGGTTCAATTGAGCAGAACTGTTTGAAAAAAAAAATGATTTAAGTTTGTAACACCCAAGATTCCTGTTTCAACGCCAAATGACCTAAATTGAGTTGGTACGCCGTAAAACCAGACGAAAACAAATATTTTTAGTTTAACTTTGTAACAAAACATCGCTATTTCTTTGTGTGTAATGTAAGTTCCTAAGTAATATTTTAATTTCACGTGACGATTTAAACATTGAATTATGAGTGTTGTCTTTTAGGTATGATATGTAAAAATGTGCCCAACAAATTATTTGTACTTATAAACATTTTACATACCAGGTCACCTTTCAAATTTAACAATACACTATTTACGTATACATGACCAGGTATACAAATATTTCAATGTTCTTTAAAATATACAAAATAATCACCATCGTTCCAAATCTTATTAAAAAACACAACAACTTCTGATTTCTGATTTGTATAACAATATTCTTTAGCAAAATGAAAAAAAGATGAACGTTTATGATAAAATTTTGGTTACAAAGAACGTAAAAAAGAACATTGCAACATTTATCTAAAATAACAAATTGTTAATTCATACATATATTGCAGTTTTTGACGCTTTCGTCGGATCCGTCGGCACAATCTGCTTTTCCATTACACTTATAGTTGAGTGGTATACAATAGTCTGACGATTCACATTTGAATTCGTCTTCAGAGCAGTTGTTATCTGTAAAACAATTATCATATTGATAGCATAACATATAAAGATTTGTATATTACGGTTGGATTTTAAGTGACAGTGACACTTTTTAAAAGTCATATGTCGGCTTTCTGGCTTTAGTTGTCTAGGAAGATTGAAGGTGTCCCATCGTGCATAATTTCAGGCATGAGCTGGTACCTAAATGGCTAGATAGCTTCCTCAAGTGACAGAATCAAAAGTCCCTAGCGGGATTCGAACCTAAATTGGCAAGAGACAAGAGCCTCGAGAAGTTAGCGATATTAATCACTCAGTCACGGAGGATTTATACCTTAGATTTTACCTAACATGATTTTAATAATATTTTAATCAAACCGGTATGCTTGTTATGTTATAATTTTTAGCAGAGGAGAATGATAACAAGCACGTAAAGAAAACCATAGTATGTGTATTACATTTATGTTTGTATAATTGAGAGCAATGTACTTGATAATTATGTTTATATAAGTAAAACAAAAACGAAAACAAACCACAACAATAATTTAGCTCAACAGTAAATATGTTCATGAATTTTCATACCACACTTGCGAAGTTTCAAACGTTTTTTCTTACAACCACGTTAATCATCAGATTTGAAGACATTGTGTTTTGTAGTGATTTAGATAACGGACGTTGGATGCTTATTACCTGGTGTAAGTACCACTGGAAATGAATTAATTTGTCATCAAAGGTAGAAAGGTGTAAACAAAGTGGTATCATTCAAATTTATTTTAGTTCGATTGTGTTGGGAGCTATAAGCTTATTGAAACACTCTCGAATCCATTCCTGGAACCAACCTGTTCTAAGCAATAAATGTTAAGTTTCTTGCTCAAGGAAACAACGGCTTGTCCCTGACATGGTTTGAACCCACGAAGTCAGCAATCCTTAGATTACTAGCCCGACGCGTTAACCACTCGGCCGCGCCGCCACACTATCTTGACTTTAATACATAATACTAAGCCACTTTAACTAAACATATTTCTAACACGCATCAGAAGCAAACAATGATTCAGCTATAAGGCCACTAAGTGGAAACTATCACAAGTACATCAAAACTTGAAACATTTTGAAGAATAAAGTTAAAGCATTTCTTGGGAGCTAAATGGGTTTATTAATAAATATTGCTTACGTATGACCTTGTTGCATCTACGTTTCAACTCTTCATTTTCTCTTGTCGTTATTTCCAGTCTGGTAACGAGGTTCTAAGAAATATAACTAAAGGTATAAAATTA
Source organism: Ruditapes philippinarum (assembly GCF_026571515.1). Taxonomy (NCBI): domain Eukaryota; kingdom Metazoa; phylum Mollusca; class Bivalvia; order Venerida; family Veneridae; genus Ruditapes; species Ruditapes philippinarum. Next base: position 16,990 of record NW_026855941.1, on the reverse strand, counting down.
GGTTTAAGTCAACTGGGTTCAATGATAATAGATAGGGCTGTGGAAAGTAAAGCAACTTTTATATAAGGTTATGTCATATAAAATTGTAGATTTTCAGGATAAAATCAAAGAAATATATATATAAGCTGACGCTAAAATTAATAGTGGGGACTTAAGGGAGTAAAGCGTCAACACAAAATTAAAATTACGGTACCTGTATGGTGTTTTGCATTTCCTGTATTTTTCCACTCTTCTCAACTGCAAGATAAGCGATAAAATATAAAAACATTCAATTGTGCATAAATCTCATATAATTTTTCCATTTATTTCAACAAATCTTCTTTAAATAACGTTTATTACGTTTATTTTATCATAGTAAAAGCATTCTATAATAAAAAAGAGAAAATAACCTACAATAAAATGAAATAAGTCACATAATAATAACATTTTAAAGCTAAAAGCTCAACATTAAACTAACATTAAATAAATTTGTAACAATATTTTGCCGTCGGCCTAAAAATCAAACATTCTACAGTTTCATTAACCAATTTAACAGTATTGTTATAAATCTCATCAAATATTGTTCATAAATAAGGATTTTAAACGAAAAACCCCACGGTAAAACTTAAGTTCGTATACTTTACTTAAATGTTAAAAATGGTTTGATGTCTAGTCAATAATCTTGTCAGTCATTGATTAATTTAAATGTTAAGACAACGTGTCGTGCTTAATTGTTTTTGGTCTCCAGCAAATAGATCAATGTTACACTCTTCATTATGAATAGATAGATGGTCGTGTTCCAGGCATAGCTATGTTATTCGTGGATGGATTAATAACTATTTCCATAGATAGTCGGCGTATGAAGAGGACATGCAGTTTAGCAGCCCAAAAGTCAAATTAAATGTCAAAAGTCATGATATGATAGTGCATTGATTGTCGTGTTAGATCATCAATTCTGTCTTTTATGAATGCATTTTGAAATTATCGCTCAGAGGTAGAATGATGAAAACTTTAAATAGATGTCAAAATAAAAGATTGATGGTTGTGTCTGGAAATATCTTTGTGATTTCTTCACGGATTCATTAGGGAAAAAAATCAGACAGTATAAGAAAGCGTTTGTTGTTAATGTTTCTTAAGTCTTGTAATCATCCGTTTTTTTTTTTGTAAGTAAAAAGTCCTGCTCCCTTTACTGAACCCAGATCCGGGAGACATTTGTTTCAAACAACAAGCATCTTTTTTACAAAAGTATCACACAATTGGATATTGCATTTTTGACTTCCATATTTTGCACAACTTGTGCAGTTGCAGAAAATAATTTGAACGCACATGTGGCATGATACTATTAGGAAAAAATATTTTGAAATGTTTTCTTTTTATTTTGCATGATGAACAAAGCAATTTGATTTTAAGAAATCTGTCTTTGAAAAAGACAACAATCATGTTAAAATATTTTTAATCCATTTGTTACAATAATAATACCTTTTGTACAATTTGGGCCTATTTCCTGTTCTTCGCTCACCATTTTCTTTTCTTCACTGTAAGTATAAAACAATTATTACTGATGTGCAAACAAAATGTCGTTAGGTATTATCATGAACCGTTAAGAATTCATAGAAAAAAACACATACTGGTATAATAAAAGATTGAAATATTGTGCTCTAAACGATTAAGTTTAATTTTAGAAAACAATAGTTACTACTTATACTATGTATAATTATGTATAAAAATAATTTGGTATGATGCAACACGAAAAGGAGATAAAAACAAATTTTCTGTAAAATACTTGGCATATCAACAGAACGTTCGGCGGAATCCAGAAAAAGGCATTACGAACCCCGAACAATTGTTTCGAACAACGAAATGTGCTTACTCTGAGAAAATGTAATGTTATGAAAAGAACGGCTTTGTGAAAATTAACAAGATAATTTTTGAAATGTATACGTTATCAAAAGAATGGGACATCTTTTTGAACAACATAAGAGATTGATGAATAAGTATTTTCCAGGAAATTAGAGCTTTATAAATGATCTCACATAACCAAATTAAAACAATTATTATTACCTTTTTAAGTTACCATTCAAACATTTCGTGCATTCGATTGAACATATTCTTCTGAAAATAAATATATAACTTTTTTTAATTAAAATAAGTTTTAATCACTAGAAATTAATAAATTAACGTGAGAATTCAACATATGCAGATCAAAAGCAACGTGTAAAAACCGTTGTACTTTTTCGTTTGATAGATGGTTTGTTTTGGTATTGAATGACCTATCGGATTGCAATGAGTTATCGGGAAGTAATACCCGAACAGTAGCATAAACATTCGTACTACTGAATTGCAAAAGCATGTTATAACATTAAAACAATAAAAGTAACAGAAGAAACAACTGGGACACGCATTTAAATAGAAAATGGAAACCTCATAGAACGCCCGGACCGGTGCAACAGAATACTTGCATCAAATTTGTTGCAGTTTACTTGATAAAATGCATAATAATACAAAATAGTTTTAAATGTATCTGAAGATAAAATTTCTGTCAGTAAAAGCATGTTGTGAGGGGATATAGATGATTTGAGACGTAAAATCTAATTTCGATGAAAGCGAAAAGCGGTTTTAAATGGTACAATCTGAAATTGGAGAAAGAGCAAAACATTGACTAATAAGCCATTCATTAAAATTTGTCTTCAACCTCTTTGTCTTTTCCAGCATCTTCCCATTGAGTAAATCTAAGACATAATGTTTTTGATAAATTTTTGACATTCTTGTTCATTCGGGATGTATCAGAATGAATAACTTGACTGCAATGATTTTCTATTAGTTGACTAATTAGTATATTTTATGTGGAAATGTACGATGACGATAACAAACATTTACAAGCAGGTAATGTAATATTTGTACAAATCTTAAAACATTTACATTTTTTAGTAAATTGTACAATATACAAAAACTTTTTGTTAGTTTTAAAAAAGTTAAACATGATATAAAAGAATGATGTTTGGACATGTCATGCATGTTGAATATGAACCAAGAAAAGTTCTAAAATTTCTAATGGTCGATATTATTGAATATAATATCTTACTGCTTCTTTTCTGTTCTAAAACGTTCGTTATTTAAACGGTACAAGATGACTTTTAAAATATGCCCGTGACTGAGGGTTTGCATTTAAGGTTGCAGCCACCGTTAACCCTGCGTAAGCGTGAGAGGCGACTAAATCGGATTGAATTACTGGAGTCAATGCATCTCTTAGCTACAGCAGGTGAGGTTGTTTTGAACTCTGGTGTTACATTAAGTTCGTAACACCCGGGGTTAGTCAAAATCATCTTTCCTATTCGGCGCAAAATGACCTGAATTGTGTGAGTGTGCCATAAAACCAAATCGAACCAAACCAAATGAAAATGCAAATCTTAACCTTTTTGATTTTAGTAAATTTCTATTTTTATCAAATCACATCATGATTTTTTTCCATATTTGTAGCTAACAGGTCACAATTTTCAGAACTACATCTTAAATTCCCTTTTTCATGCCCGCCATTAGCAATGGAATACATACTGACAGAAGGAAGATCAACTTACTTTACTATAACTACAGGAAATTAGTGTAATTGAGAATGTGAACTATTTGACCTAAGGTTTTCTTTTTAATTGACTTCTCCAACTTTCAGTTTTTCAGTTCTTTGAACTGTCCATTATGAGTTTTGGAGATATCAAGATGAAAAATTGAAGATAGCCAACAGTGTTAAGACAGCATAGATGTGCGGGCTGTCCTTGATCCCTACTGTAAGCAACAATGTTTTTCTGTATTTGGACTGTGTGACCTAAAAAAATAAATGCCCCCGCGGCAGGGCCAATTTTTAACCCAGAACCATAATTTGATCAAACTTGGTAAAAGTCCACTACACAATGTTTCATGGCAAATAATTAATCTCTAGCCTTTGTCAATTCAGAGAAGAAGGTTTTTACTATATACATATTAGGAAAATCTTGCCACACACGGGGTTGGGCCAAGTTTGACACTAAGGGAAAAATTTGAATAAATTTGGTAGAGGACATTTAAATTATATTATATAACAAATTTCAATGCTCTAAGTCTTGTTCCTTCAGACCAAACTTTTTAAAAAGTTTTTTATATGTATAAATATGAATAAAAAACCCTCGGGGCGGGGCAAATTTTGACTCAAGGGCTATAATTTGAACAATCTTGGTAGAGGTCTACTTTACAATGTTTCATACCAAATATCTTACCTTTAGCCTTTGTCATAGTTGTAAGTTTTTACATTTATAACTATAGAAAAATCAATGACCCCCTAGGGCGAGGCCAACTTTGACCCCAGGGCTATAATATGGACGATTTTTGTAGAGTTTTATTAGACGATGCTACACACAAAATATCTAAGTTCTAGGCATTGCACTTTCAATGAAGATTAAGATTTCATTTTAAATATCTTTTTTAGCCCTTCTGACCTAGGTGTTCAAGGGAGCAAAATCATTTGCAAAATGCTAGGAACAATCCAGAAACATTTCATCAGATTTGACGCAGTGATTTTTCAGAAGAAGTCGTTCGTAAAAAGTTTACTTCGAACGCACTGGCGGACTGACGGACGATGGACGCCGAACAAATTGTGATCACAAAAGCTCACCTTGAACACTTTGTGGTCAGATGAGATAAAGTGTTCCTTGTTTATTCAATATGTGGCAGGAAGAAAAATTTGGAAGTTATCATAATTATGTTAAAAAGGCCCAATATCTGCTTTTCACTTTTAACCAGATTTTTTCTCAAAGAATTATTTCATAAGCTTTGCTAATTGAAGACTCCAACGGAAATAAATGTCCGATAAGACTTTGAGTATCATGTAAATTTAAGAGAACAAAAAGTAGAAATTCGCTAAAAATTATCCTCGCCAATTAATCCAAATTGTTGATTTCGCGAAAATTTGGCCTCGCAAAAATATCTGATTTTACAGCAATTTGTAGAAGGGGGTTATAAGATAACAAAAAGTCTTTATTTATCACGTTTCAATCCACACGCGTTGATAAATACATCAACGTATAATTATATGCTTTACCGAAAGTTTCTGGTTTTTATTATCTAAATTCATTTAAAAACATGTGTGCAAGATCAAACAAAAGTCAGTAAAATGCGACTTTTTGATCCTTAAGATTCTAATCTGGAAAAGATAAATACTAATAAGTACCTCACTCCGTGGCTTTTTGGTAATTTGAAATTCAGTTCTTTGAGTTTATGAAAGTGAGTTATGACATAAAAATGAACTGTGTGAAAGACTTTGGAACACCATAGCTGCCTTCTATATATACTTCTCAAGTGGACATGTCCTTTTAAAGAATTGTGCTGTGATTTGGATAAACGGTGATGTCGTTTTTAAAGATGGTGCTATAATTTTGACAGCTATTGCAATGGTTTTGGTGATGTCTTTTTCATATATGGTTATGTCATTTCGGTAAATTATGATTATAATGATTGTGATGATTAGCAGAAGTATGTTGATTATGATGATGATGATGATGATGATGATGATGATTAAGTTGATAATGTTAAACATGAGCAGAATCATATGATGTGATGGTGATGATGATTACATTGATGATAATGATGATGAGCAAAACAAGTATACAATACACTGTATTCTTGTGGCAATATAGTATCAAGGGGGAGAATCACACCATTCGTTACCCAAACAAACAAGAATGCGGATGCAGCCAAAAAGTAGGTTTTTCCCTTTCTTCTCTGAAATTCGTGATGTTCTAATGTAAAGGTACATAAAACAACCTTGTTCACAATTTACCTGGCACACAGGATATTATTTCATGATGTTTCGTCCCGTACTTCATCTGAAATGCGCGTCACCAGATTCGAAGCGTACTTTAACATCAGAACATCACGAATTTCAGAGAAAAAAGGGAAAAACCTACTTTTTTGCTGCATCCGCCATCTTGTTTGTTTGGGTAACGAACGGCGTGATTCTCCCCCGTGAGTATGTAAATGCTGCAATTATTAATTTAAAATATATGGACTTTTAAGTTGTTTTTTTTAGGTACCAGTTCAAGCATGAAATAATTATGAGAATTACTACCCTCTGTTTAGATATTTCATACAATCCTGTGATTGATTAGAATTTTTTTAATGACTTATAAAAATAATTTCAATGATTATAAAAAAAAAGAAAATATCTAATTTTAATATCTATTCATAGTGAGCATGATTGAAATAGCCGTCAATCATTCTTATGTTCAGATTAAAATGTATAAGCTTAAATTCTATTGATCGTGAAATATCTAGGTTTGTTTGTTAATAAGAAAATAGTTGAGTACAAATCCTGAATACAAGGATTCATCTGTCAGAGACATTATGCTTCGCCGTGGCGAAATGAGTCCGCTTATAAAATGAAGCATTCATGGGAATTTAAATAATAAAAAAAACACAAAGATGAATGAATGAATAAATTCTATTTATTCAAATTTATCATTTTAAATTATATCATTTTAATATATTTTATTTATAACAGTTACAACTTTCTGGCAAAATATTTTTCTATATTATGATAGAATATTTATCACTTACATCATTATTCTAAAAGTAAAAGATCTAGATAAAATGTAAGAATGAGATAGCATGATAGAAAATTGATATACAGTAGTTTCCTAGTTTGTCTAGTTCCAGAGGTAACCCTAGTTCTAGCAGTCCTGAACATATGGGACTTTGGTCCATCTGTTAGATTGTTGAAATGTATTAAGGTGGAGGTGGAATCTTAGTAGTCTCATGATCCTTGGATGTTACAACTCAACAACAGATCAACTCACTTGGATAAGATTTCCATTTTACTTAAATTGCATTTATCAATGATAATGATAACAGAACTATTCTTAAAAGTTTTGAATAAAAAAATATTTGAATTTAATAAGATGGAGTTTGTCATGGTTCAGAACTGTTCACTGTTTATGGGAGAAGATGTGTAGTAAACAGCTGGATAACTCAGTCGGTATAGTTGCGGTATGTTATTCTGAGGGTCCCAGGTTCGAGTTCCGGTAAATCTACACATTTGTTTCACATGTTGTGCCCAACACGGGGCCGTGAACTGTATATAGCTCAGAGTTAAATTCAAATTTCTCTGTAACCCTGAGAAATTCGAGGACAAATTTAAATATTGTGGTGAAGAAATGTCATGATTCAGAACTTTCACACTTAGTGGAGTAGATGTGTAAACGAATGGATAGTTCAGTCGGTAGGCCTGTGGTATGGTATTCTGAGATTCGCGGGTTCAAGTTGCGGTCAAATTATACATTTTGAACCTTTTGCGCCCAACACTGGGCTGTGACTGCATATATCTCAGAATGAAATTCACATTGTTCTGAAACCTCATGATAGCTTAGTGGGTAGAACTGCGGTACGGTCTTCTGAGGGGACCAGGTTCAAGTCCCGCTTAGGCTGCACATATTTATCACCCTGTAACACAATTGCCCATTGATATGGCAAAAGACTTGTGATATGCTTTTTATCCGGCATAAGTGTTTTATTTAAACCACTAAATCTAAAATTTGGTTCTGTATGGTGGCTGATTTCTGCCAAGGATATTTCATTTTGTCGCGGTTGAGGTGGGAGACATGATGAATGAGAAATACAAAACGAAAAACACAGTAAAATATATTAATAAAAATAATATTTCACTGTTTTCGATTGAACATTGTCCATTAATAAAGCAACCGCAACATAATAAAATGGCAGAATTCAGACACCATAGTTTTGTAAGTTATACTTTCAAGTTCAAATAAGTTTTTTTTAATTTCTTATCAGGCAGCAGTGTTATTTAACAACTAAATAAAAATTAGGTTTGTATGATGGCTTATCTCTGTCATTTCTTTATTTCATGCTGTCGCAGCTTAGGGGGCGACATGAAGAAAGAGGAACATAAAACGAAAATCACAGTTGTAACAAATTAATAAAAATAATGTCTCATGTTTCCTCGTTGAACATTGTCCATGATAAAAACAACCACAAAACAAATCTTAATAGAGGCACCCCCGACATGTTTTAAAAGCCTTTATAGTCATGAATTTTAATGCCTTTTTAATGTTGAAGGTCTTTTCAAAACGGGCTACAAAAATTGCAAATTTTTTCGATTTTGCTCAATTTCATCGATATATTTGGTATAAAATATGTATTGTCGCAATATTCAAACAAATACGCCGATATAATAGTTCTTTGCTGAAGATTTATACCAATTTTCAAAGCGCTTCCAGTTGTTAAACAAAGCCACAAGCAAGTTTTGAATAACATGTATAAACCATGGAGATTGTTACGCCAGTGTGATTATTACGCGACACCGGTTCCAGCAGAATAAGGGTTAAAGGTTTATAGATAACTTCAAAATACAAACAAAATTCAATTTGATATGTTGTTCTTATGTCGTTATAAATTGTTCGTAACATTTTGTCATTTCATTAGAGTGGCGCTGAAATAAATATTTGTCCATATTTATATTGAAACGTCGACAATTCCATAAAATGCTACAACAAATTTAAAGTAACATATATATCAGTATGCTTCTATTTAAACAACATGCAATAACATTTTAATCACGTCCTGTGATGAGTTAACTTACAGAATAGCATATATCTACAGCAGTTCTGGCAGTAACTTGTCAAAATCTCCTAGTTACTTATAACTTAAAATTCAACATCCTCTCCAATAAAACAATCATAAGCAAACTGGGCAAGTGTTTTGTTTCATTCTCAGCGATAGATCTGTTTCTAATTGGCTTTAAATTACCAAACGCTGATCCTTTGATAAGGAAAACAAACCTGTTTTACAGTTTACTACTAAGGTTGGAAGTTTTTAATGCTTTGAACAAAATACGAACGTAGAATGGGAATCATTTAACATCTCATCAATATTGGTTGAAGTTATATGTTAATAAGACACACATTATATCATTCGCGGATTTTCTGAAGTTTAGGATTCGGTGTTGCTGTATTATTTATTTTTATATGATAAAAATGAGCATCATAGACAAGTCATGCACGAAAGGGGAAAAAAACATGAAATTTCTACAAGAAGTGCAAATCGGTTATTATTATACTTTCTTTAAGATATTTTAAAAACAATCAAAAATATAATGAAAATTGTACGATTTTAATTGCAAGTTTTATGCCATAAATGTTTCATCTCTTATGCTCATAGAATCTTGATATTTCTCTTTCGCATTGAAACAAGTAGTAAGACAGAACTTTTACAATGATTGTCTTATATATTTTACTGAATATTAATAACATTGTAATGAATAATTTATTTACTAAGTAATAAAAACAAAATTTGGTCATTTCCATTTGAATCGCTACGATGGAAAACTGACTTCCATAAAATGCACTAGACTGTGGACGATATAAAATGTTAAATCATTTATAAATACAGTATCGTAAAAATGCACAGGAAACAAAATAGAAAAAAACTTAACTTACTGTTTACTATCTTGACTGTCCACAGAATTTATAGCCAATACCGCATAAAGAAATATCAAAAATCCTTTCATCACGGAGTGTTTATTCAATCTATCTAAATCCATTAGTATTATAATAAATGAAACGTTTTGCTTTTTTATTTCGAAGCAGATGATTTTTACTTTTATTCTGATATGTTCATATTTTGACAGAGCTTTCCAAGATTTTACGAGTCGACGCCACTTGGCTCGCAGTTACCTGTATTTAAATAACAAGCACTGTTAAAAAATAAAGAAAGATACCGCGGTAGTCCGGATATTTCTAGCAAAAGTTCTTAAAATTGCTAAATTAAGGTTTATCAACTTTTTTAAAAGAGATTGTTATTATTCTTATTTTTTAAGAATATATAAAAAAATAAAAGAAAAAATGTATAAAAAGAAAGAAGTTTCGCTATAATGCCTATTTTCCTAAATGTAAACATACATGAAAGAGAATGAAACGCAAAACAAATGTTTCAACTATTTTAGATAATAAATAAATGTTTGAATTTACAATACTAATGCATAAATGGAACAAATTTAACATTAATAATGTGCTGTTGTATTATTCTACATTTATATTGATCTAAAAATACAAACGACAGGATCTTAAATTTCGAGAGATAAAAAAGTAACGCTCAATGTTCTTTAAAAATAGATGCAAGAGTTAAATACTGAATCCACTTTATCACATATCTTCCAAGAAACTACTTAATTATCACAGGTAGCTGTTATGTTTCTTAAAACATCTGATGCGACTGCTCTAGTCTTACAAATGTCTATCATAGTATTAAAGAACCTGTATGTTGTAATTAAGGATGTAACAACACTTAAGTGAAATTCTATATATGTATATAATTATTCTTCTAAAACAATTTCCAAGCATCCAAGAATAAGTTAAATATGTACTGCAAATGTTTACACGCGTTATAAGTAATCATTAAAATGTATGCATTCATTTCTTTTTGAAAAAATCGGCTTAGACTTTATTGAAAATAAATTTCTAATAACCTCTCTGTATTTACATGAAAAGTAAATTCGGTAATATCTTTACAAGTAATGCTTTTAGGATCTTACAATATTGATGAATCATCTTTTTAGCATCATATTTATGAAATAAAATCATAAAAAATGAGTTAAAGAATCTTTCACCGTAGTTTAATTTGATGATTTCTTAAAACAAAAGAACTATGCACACACCTGTAACGAACGTAAGTTTTATAACAAATAATTACTATCATATTACAACTATTTGAAATAGCTAATATGTTACTTGTTTAATGTACGAATTTTAATGCACGTTAGATTTTAATTAGTTTAATTAAATGACAAAGAATCAAGAATGATAACGATATATGACAAATATACACGAAAACGTTTGAACGACCTTGCAAAAATAATAAGGAACGGTTAACAGAAAACAATGTTCCGGGTCGTACAAATATTTTTTACATACACAACTCCAGATTTCAACTTAAGGTGTATTGTATTATAACAATTTCAAACGCATATTTTCAAACTTCTTTTATTCCCTATCATCGGTCAATTCACGATTCATCTCAAATACCGGTATGTGTTATTTATGTTAATTTGTCAAAGTGCTATTGATATATGGATTTGAAAAGGTTGTTGTCTTGCGATAACGACGACCACTGTTCACAGACAGACCCGATTACAAACATACTTTATCAAACCATGGTAATAAATTTTTGCTTCTTGTATTGCACAAATTAATAACTTATCAATCTTTTTCAAAGTTGTTTATATCTGTTCTCGAATACGGAATATTAATACCTAATACATGTTTGTTATATCATTTATATATCTATTTTGCTCATTTAAAAGTCCTCACGTGTTTAACTATTGAGCTACAATTTCACTAAATTCATATTTATCACGCTAAGTGCACGCGACTTTTTTCCGACGTACCGTGATACATTATCAGAAATAAATTGGACAAAAGTTAAACAACGCTCCAATTTAAAATTGAAACATTTAACTTTATTTGATAAAATGCTTGAAATAGAATACTGTGATAACATAAAAGAGTTATCTATTAACATTTAACCGCCCATAACGAAATGATAAATCTGCTTCTGGCAAGAAAGTTACACAAAGAATGGTGCATTCTATCTGAATTTTACAGCAGAAAAAAATCTTAGATATACATGTAACATTAAGCTCTTACTGTTATATTACATTTATAAATCAAACTATTTCTATTATCTTACAAGTTTTAAATAGAATGAATAGAATTGCAATAATTAACGGAATGGAAAAGAATAAAGAAACATACATTAAATTAATAATGAGGGAAACGTTATTGTATAAATTATATAGCAACAAAACGAAACGTCAAGAACAAAAACAAAATCATGTCAACCAAAAGGGAAGAAGAATATGTGTAAGCATTCTAAAGATGTACGCTGCAAGTACATATAAACATAGATGGAGAATGAAAACTGAATAATAGACATTTTACAATACGATATTTCCATAGAAACGGAAGTAGCATTTCGCGCATGAGTATTTTACGTAGGGCAAATAGATTTTATACCATTCATTTATACGATGCTCTATGTAGGGCAAATAGATCTTAATATACCATTTATTTAAACTTTGCATACTCACATAAACACTTTAAGCGATCACTTAGTCAAATTCGAGTTTACTGTCCTTTACTTGATTTGATTTTGCTTATTTCTCTAATACATCAATACAATCAGCGACAATTGTTTTCATATGGCCATTCATCCTGTCCGACATTAATAAAACAAGAAAATCATTGATGCAAAGCATCTAAGGCGATGCCAAAATATATTTGATCAAGAATTGCACCCATATACTTATCATAAGATGTTGGCTTTATATTAGAACTATTACATGTTATCTGGAGGTTAGTGCCCTGTTTAAGCCAAAAAGAATATACTCTGTATTGCAAAGATGCAAAGACAATTTATTGTCATTAACCAATCACTAGGGGCCAGTTACACAGACGGTCGGTCCCAAATAGGTCATTTAATTTTAAATTTACGCGCTGTTATGATCGGTTGTCATGCGTGATTTTTTTCTGGTTTTCTGTGTAAACGGCCATCGGTGACAGAAAGCAAACTCAAACGGGGTTGGGTCGATGATTAAAATGCTGAAATACTATCGGTTTTCATCGTTTGTAAATCGGAGCTAAATCGGGCGTAACGCTGATTAATCGGTGTTTGATAGCTAGTCATCAGTGGTTAAACACTTTCCGTCAGATATGGCCGGTGATTCATATTTGGTTATCTTTGTCCGATCGACGATATCGGTGATTAAGAGCTTGCATATAGGTTGCTGTCGGTTATTTGTAAAATATTTTCACCGATTGAGAATTTTAAACATGTTTACAAATCCCAATCGGTAATTTTTCACCGATGAAACTTATCTTTCCCCAATAGCAGTTGATAGGTGGAAAACATGTGACCAATAGGTGATATCGGTGTTAAATACGTTGTCATCGGTTCACTACATAATTTGGCTAAAAAAACTACCGATCAATCACCGATGGTTCTGTGTAACTGGGGTGTAACAAGACTCATGTCATAAGACATAATATCTTCAACTTTAGATTTATTTTTACCAGATACAAGTATATTGAGTCACTAGCATTGCTGCATTCCAAAAACTGATTGCTTATGATTGCTGACATGTCAATGACATATTATTATAAATGTAAGAAGATCGATCTAGAATAAACCCATGGACTATACAGGTAATGGGAGCAGTAGTGGAATAAATACCAGCCACATCCACCAGTTGTTGTATATCAGAGAGATAATACTTGAATCATGATAGACTGTCATTACCTATGCCAGATGCTTGAAGTTTCAATTTTGTTCAATGGTATCAACTATGAAATATTTTTTTTGCATTACATGATATGACTTCTTGAATATTGAGTATTATTTCTCAAAGATTTAAAATTTTACAAAAGTTTAACCCTCGGAATACCGTAATGAAGCTTTACAAACTGAGCTATCCTGCGACTTACACATTTTCTCCCCTAAAAAGCAAGCAGTTCTTAAACATAATATATTTCATCTCTATATTGAAATTTTTCCTCCCACTTGTCAGTGTGAGAAAAATGTGCAATCAGACCATCGGCAGCTGTACCGACTGAGCTATCCGGCCGCCTACACACTGTATCTTAAACAGTGCATAGTTCTAAACCGTAACATATACAACCCTCCCCCCCCCCCAACCCTCCCCCCACCTGTTTACAACACCTGTTTACAAAGCAATGTGAATTAAACTCTAGGCTATATGCAGTCACGTGATGACAAAAACATGAAGTCTGACAAGGGTGAGAGAGCCTTCATGCTTTTGATGAACATACAACCGGTTCAACCGGTAAATTTTCATTATTCTATTCTATTTATCAACCAAAAATATAAGAAAGTTATTCTATAGCCTATCAATCACACTCCCAATAACCATACTGTTTATATACAGAAAAAATAGTTTGTATGACTTAGATTGACAGAAAAGAACAAACATTATGGTAACATGAGTTACTTCCCCTTAAAATAGAGAAGAACTGAAACAAAAAAAAGCCATAAACATCAAAATTATAAACTGTTGCAGGCTCAGTTTTATTACTATGGAAAGTAGTGGTACTACGGGTGGGTCAAAAAATAATGAAATGTTTAAATTCTGATATGAATCACGGGATGTTTCTGATAAATTTTACTTTTCATAATAGAACATTATCAATATTTTGGAGCAAGATAAATGTATGATATGATTACACTTACATCTCTAAATCAGGAGTTCTGCATTAACCATTTTGGACCTTAAAGGCAAATTCAGGCTTATAAAATATTTTCTAAGGTTGAGTATAGAACTGTTATCTAATTAGGGGGTGGGTGGAATAGGAACTGTTGTCTAATTGTGGGGGAGCGGGAAACGTCAGGTAGCAAGACAGCTCATTCAGAATGTGTAATTCTGAGGGTCCCTGGTTTGAATTCAGTCAGACTGCACATATTTCCTATCCTGTGTTATATGGCACAAAGTATGGGGCAAGTGTTTTAGGTGTATGAAGTGGAGGCCTCGCTTGTTGAACACATTATATGATCTATCCAAGGAAGTATGAGTGTCTGTCTGTATATCATTAAAATCAGATGGACCCGGATAGAGTTTGATATCACCATATAAAAAAGGGCAAATTGGAATGAAGATATTATATCTTTTTACTGTATGTCAATCTTGATTCTTCTGATATGGTGTACATGTTTTCAAATCAATAAAGTATTCATAAAAAGCTAGATGGTCATGAAACTTATCAGTAGTTACATTTGCAGAAAATCGGATAGCTTTAAACATCCGAATACAGTACACTTCGTAAAACAATCATTTTGTGCCATAATACAAACGTGATATGTTTAAAATCAATAGGATAACCGTCTGCAACCATTTCATTTCCAGTCCTTATACCAATATGCATATAAAATAGAGAAAATAAGAATCCCTAAAGAAAGTCAAACACGGCAAAATTGAAAATGATGCATATAAACCTTTTATCCTTGCAAGAAAATTAAAAAGAAAAATAGAAAAAATTACAAGCAGTGCATCTCTAAGTCATAGACTACCTTTAAATGCAGACCGAAAAAAGTGACATAACAGTATAACAGAACAATGAGCATGTGCCAATGCTGCATGCCATATATATCAAGAGGCTGTGATTAGTAGTTGCTGAGAAAACTGTTACGGAAATTTCCTACCATTGACTATTAATGTCTAAAATTTAACTTAGTCGATAAACAGGAAGAGGATGAGCGACAGAATCGAAATCGAATCCCGCGGTATGGGACCAAGTGTCAATGATGTATGCCAAATATCAAGAGGTTGTGATAAGTAGTTGCTGAGAAAACTGTTTCGAAAATTTCTTACCATTGACCATTAATGTCGGCAATTAAACTAAGTCAGTAAACAGGAAATGGATAAGCGACAACCTTGAAATCGAATCCCACGGTATTGAACTAAAAGTCAATGCTGTATGCCAAATATCAAGAGGTTGTGATAAGTAGTTGCTGAGAAAACTGTAAGTTGCGAAAATTTCCTACCATTGACATTTAATGTCGAAAATTCAACTAAGTCGATAAACAGGAAGTGGATGAGCGACATACCTGAAATCGAATCCCACGGTATTGGACCTCGTGTCAATGTTGTATACAAAATATCAAGAGGCTGCGATTAATAGTTGCTGAGAAAACTGTTCAACATTTTCCTACCATCGACCATTAATGTCGAAAATTTAACTAAGTCGATAAACAGGATGAGCGACATACCTGAAATCGAATCCCACGGTATAAGACTATATGTCAATGCAGTATCCCAAATATCAAGAGGCTGTAATAAGTAGTTGCTGAGAAAACTTTTACGAAAATTTCCTACCATTGACCATTAATGTCGAAAATTTAAATTAAGTCGATAAACAGGGAGTGGATAAGCGACAGACCTGAAAGCGTATCCCACAGTATGTAACCATGTGTCAATGCTGTATGCCAAATATCAAGAGGCTGTGATGTGTAGTTGCTGAGAAAACTGTTACGCAAATTTTATCCCCGCCCGCCCGACATTCACCATACTATTGTTAGGAAATGTACGCTGACATTGTTTTATTATAAATTCTCTAAAGATACGATGAATTAAACATGTTTATATGTATTTACATCGGCGGTTTGATTTTGAAAACTCGCGGATCAAAACTTTCGGGCGTCTGCTTGTAGTCGTGAAAACTAGTGACAAATAGATATAAATAGATAAGCAGTAGAAATATATAATAGAAACTCAATGTACGAATGGATCACCTTATAAATGTGTGTAACAATTCATTAATCTTGTCTAAACAGCCATAGATGATGCAAAGTCGCTCATTGTTTATCAAAGTTTATCGGCCGTGAGTCAGTACTACTTATGCGCAGGACATTCCTTCTTTATCACCCAAATGCTCCTTCAAACAACAAGCACTATCAGAATGTACCATAATACACACAATATACGAAACAATATTTCTTTTTGAAATATATAAACAGTGTTTTCAGCTATAATCACCCGAAAGTTGGAACTAAATTCACTAACGGTTGAGCAGCGTAAGTTCTTGACCACTTTGGACTACAAGACAATTCTATTGGCTAATTCGGACACACCTTTTCTTAGAAAATCTATTAAAGGCGCAAAGACCATTCAGTCGTCGGCAATCACTCCGTAAACACGGACATGGTTTTAAATATTAACTGAGGAAACACCCAGTAAATCCGTAAGTTTCAAGTCGTAAGTTCTCGTCCGCAAGTTTGGTAACCATCTATGATCTTGGAACAGTCGCTAGTCTAAACTCCGTAAATATACACGGTCGCGAGTTTGTACTGACGACGAGTCGCTAGTTTTGAAACTCACGACTATCCGATAAAAGATAACCTTATGTTTATAATGTATTGTTGAACAGAACAAAGCTAGTTTATGTGCGCTACTCACGACCTTCTTTTTTCT
>NW_026855940.1:0-65654 GCF_026571515.1 Ruditapes philippinarum | reverse complement strand
TATAACCAGTTAAAAATCTGGAAACAAAGTGATCCATTGGAAGCATTAATCACAACAAAATTACATGAAAATTGCAGATGCGGTTTGATTGAGTCTGTACATTGGATACTGAGCAAGTGCAACATAGTTTCATACCTTCTTTATGTATTCCAAGATGATTTCATTTAAATGATTATTTAAAGGTAATGGCCAGTCATGGCATTGCACGAGAACATCAGATTTAGTTATTACATCCAGCAGTGAAAGCTCTTTTTTGTTACACTTCAAGTTCCTACATTAACTGCATTTTTTGTCTTTCGTAGACATAATCAGGTTTACCTAACCAAACGCAACAATTTGTGTAACACGTATTAAATTCAAAATTCCAGTTTAAAGACAGTAGGTCGTAAGAAAGTAATGCACATTCATTTCAATTTAAAGATTGTTTTATTTTTAAATCGTCTTCCAACCCAGCAGACGACAAGACCTGTTTCAATGTCAACCTGACTATAGTTATTGAGGAATAGAGTAAATTCCAGTATGAGACGCTATCAATTTGAAACAACAATTTCTGCATTGCAATAAATAATGGAAAATTGATTAAAGTTTATTAATTTTAGAATTCAAGTTTTAGATATAAAGCAAACATATAAAATCGTTTTCTGTTTTTATAGTTAGACCAGATACCAGTCGTTGATAATCAATCTACGGAATTCTTTGAAACTTGTCAGATTTACAAGTATTTATTTCATGACAAGAAGCTATTAATCAAACTCAAAATCAAAATGAAGTAATTAGAATGCGATTTTATATCAAACAACGTATTTGTAACGGTTAAAACGGATTGCTGTTGTTTCTAATAAATAGTTGTAAGATCTTGGAATCAATACTTTTATAAACTACGCTTATTAGGCAAAACTGAGCAATGATATTTCAATGGTTGTCAAAAGTTCTGTTTATTCTAAAGAACACATCTGGACATAAGGCATATACAAACAAAGTGAGCAATGTAAAGAAGAAAAGGAATGAAGGTTATTTCGTTCAGCCTTTACATTACAAATTAATAAATAAACACATCTCCATTTCTTCAATATTAAGCTCCCTCGGTAAAAGCGAATGCCATTGTTTTGGTAACTTATATATTTAATTGATTTGAAAAAACAAACGCAAAATAGCAAAAATAATTGGTCAATTGTTTTTACATAAGTGAAAAACTATTACTATTGCACCAATATAACAAAACAGTCTATATCAGTGCATATCACGGTAATAGATTTATGATTTATTTTTTAGATTTATTTAAAGGGAGCGGTGGCCTAGTGGTTAAGGTGTCTGCCTCTCAACCAAGAGATCATGGGTTCGAGCACTACTCGGGTCACGACCATTGTTTCTTTATATGACACCAGTACTGGTTTGTTCTAGGAAGCAGACTCGAAAGTGATTAATATAAGTTGCAAGAACTTGTTTCGCAATCGAGCTTAAATAAATATATTTACACCAATAGATGTATGCAAGTTTTTATAACCATAAGCATATAGTATATGTTTTATGACCCTGAAAGTGGCGACCCTCAGTTAACAGCCACTGCCACTTGATAACGTTCGTTTGCATGATATATCAAAGCTACGACATGTTCAGCTCAAATCTGTGAAACTGAGTTATAAATAACAGGTACATATCCCCTTGATTTTCTGACACTAGTCACCTTCTCATCTTAAAGACCATGAAAACTTTAATTTGTCAAGAACACATCAATAAGCATTGTTATTTTAGCGGGAAAGCCATTTTTTATCCTTCGCTCGTTATGTACATGGCACGTAATGCTGATTTATTACGAAAACCAGTAAGTAAGTTTATTGGGGTTGCATTCATTGAACGCCACATTCCCTTGCTGATCTTGTTTGATCACTGCAATACTGTTAAAATATTGTATGTAGAGAAAAATATTATCATGTGTATACTGTATAAGAGGGTTCCCGAAACTCATTTAAATATAACTAAAACAGACTGGCTAAACTATATTACATTAACAAAATGTTCTAATAAGCCCAAGGTATGTTTTTGAAAGGTTTCATACAAATTATCACTTGAAAAACTTGAACATTTATTCTTTTACAGAACAATACATCTCAATAGATTTGAATTACATGCATTTAGTTAGATTTAATAAGTACGTATATGCCTAGATAAATCAAATTTTTTCTCTACCATAAGAAATAAACACGTACTTTTAGGCTGTCAGACAAGTAAGAAAAAAAGAAAAGAAAAAAAACTCTTAGGTACTTTATATGAGAGCTACTGTACAATTGTTCTTAATTTATTCTGTCTACAAGTTCAGTGACATCTTTAAGGCATTATTAACATGTAACGGATGTAATAAATCATCTATATTAGTCTGAAAGAAAAGGAAGGGTTATTGACATTGCTGTTATGTATTGCACCGAAAAGCATAAAATTATCAGTCTGTTCTGATTGTTCTTTTATAACATGCTCTTCAGTAGACAGTGAAATTATACTTTAATAATTTCACGGTGAAATCATAAAATATAATTTTCACAGTAGTCGGACTATATCTGAATGCAGATGAAAAGAATATAACTTTATGAGTTGAATACACGCCGTATACATTTACTAAAGGTAACTTTTTCGCAGTGACTTTCAATACTTTGTTTATATTGTTTGTTTAGTTACAGCAGTAAAAGCAATGCCAGAATATGTTTGTCCTCTAATGTAACTTATACATGCAGATACTTACTCATAAACCTTAAGTGTATGAAGCCATGTTAACTTAACAGTATTTCAATTAATGAAAATACCCTTTTTATGATGAAGGTGAAATTATAACATATAACATTCCTTGGACTAACTGTTTTTCACTGTTGACAAGACTTCTGAAATACTTTCACAGATTTTTTCCTTGGTACGAAGATCACTATAATTAGAAAATACGACTTCACAAGTAAATCCAAATAACGTTGACTTGTTTCTATGCAGTATTAATAACAGTCTTTGTAAAATTGTACTGTAATAAATCATATTGAATACATTCAAAATATTACTGACGAACCCAACATATTATATATGAGCCGAAATAGTATGTATAAATATATATGTATTTTAATCAGATGATGTTATGCATTCTTTTATTCTATTAAATATTGTTTATTGTTGCTGAAACATTTACTGACAAAAAATTGTCTTTGATTTCCTATTGTGGATACATTTGGTATAAAAAGCTAGTGTCTAGATAAACCTAAGTATATTTACAATTATTAGGTAAGGTAAATGGATTATTTACTTTGTTTGTTAAAAACACACAAATTTTGTATGATTACATGAAACAAAACACATTCACCATACAAATATCGTTTCTACCAAGTTTCATACATTTCCATTTAATTTGCCTAACAGAGAATTTCTGTTGATAATAATCTATGTTTGCAGGACATTTCAACATTTCATTCAGAAAAAGTTTCGACTCTTCGATAAAAAAGAGGATATTCCTCAAAATTGTAAATAACAAATTCTGTCTGCGTGTGACATTTTGAGGGCGTTATTTATATAAAGCAAATGCAGTAACTCACCAAAATTGGTCTGGAAGGAAGAAGGAAGGGAAGTCTTTATTCAATGCAGCAAAAAGACAATGTAACAACTTTTGTCTTTTGTTCTTAGTTAACATGCCAATCTCTTGTGTTATGCACACAAGATTGACGTTAATGTCTCCAATCTTCGCCACTGATTCAATGACTTGAACAATTAAGAATTATATAAGTTATTTGAATATACCATAAATTACCATATTTGTATTATTGCCGTAGCAGTATTTGTATCGGAATTAGCTGGCAGCAAAATTGGTGACATATTTTTCAACGGGCATTCGAAGGAAATAAGTTGCTATGAAACATGGCATTGACAACAGTATAATATTTCTTTTGCAGGTAAGATGTGGTTGTAATCAACAGTAAGTACACAAGATTTAAGTACATGCATACAATCCTTATTGTGACGTTCCGTGGACAAACATGTATAGAAAATTAAACTGTCCATGTGCTAATATTTATATTTTTTGAACGCGTGGCATTTTGGGCATTTTTTTCCAGCGGGAAATCTGTTTGTTACACGTAAAAAAAATATGCGTATAAAACAAGGGTTAACAGATTGTAACATTACATAATATAGCGGCGAAAGCAAATTCAACAGTAATAAGATCAGTAAAATGTCAACTAATATAAAAGTAAATTGTCAATTAATATACCAGAAATTTCTTATGTATAAAATAATATGTTTTTAGCATAAAATATTGACCGGACATTGTTTTGATGTTAGTAAAAGCTTATAAGCATTGCCCAATTTATGCTGTATATAAAACCTAAAAAGCCTTTATGTCGGCTTTTCAAAACGAGTTCCAAACAAGACAGGGAAATTAAATAAGGTTGATATAAACCAAGAAATGTCTTATTTTCTGCGCAACAAATGTCACACTTGCTTATATTTTCACGCTTCCATTCAGCAATGAAGTCACTCCCATTGCTCTTACAGTGATATCAAATATGCAACAGCAAACCTTGCAAAAGGAGTTTTGTTCTCAAATACAGCACATGCTGTCAACATTTCCTATCTTACACACGACACTTTGCCTTGTTAATTACATTTTAATTAACAATAAAGATAACTGACAACCACCTTGTTCGTGTAAAAGTTGACACAATGACATTGCTTTTGCCAATCAATCATCAATGAAAAGTCTGTTATCTCTGTCATCATTGCATTCCTTTAATGTTTTAAGCTAAAGTTTTGCTGACATTTCTATAATTCCTATTTGAATAAATGCCTAAAATGCATGTTTAAGATCTGATTACTTTCGTTTTGACCAGATTGATATCAATTGACTATTTAAACTTTCAACAAAATAACTTATAGGTGCTAAAGTTAACTCAACAACACAGTTAACTATTAATTAAATGTTCTCTTAACGAAAAAAAGGACTCGGAACTAAACAAAATGGAAATTTGAAAGGGGCTATGAAGTCTGCATATCACAGATAAGCTGACAAAAGACCAATTAGAAAGCCGGCCAAATATCCTAAGGGTTGTTATAAGTATTCAAAGTTAGGAATACTGGAACCGTCAAAGCAGAAAAAAACGAATAGAAAGAGCTGAAAATAACACAAACACAATAATAATGTCGTGTTGAATATGGAAATATAACTGATTGTATGTACGGGGAGACTTTTATGGCATAAGCAACACTGATGTGGCGATGATTGGAAATAATATAAAAATATAATGCATAAATACTGCTTATAGTCATAGATACGTATTTGAAACGTTTGTTGCTGTGAAAATTGACCTATTATATAGACCTGCGGCGGATTGACTTTGAGCCGGGTTGACTTGCACCGGACTGTTTATACTGTTTTAAGAAGTAAAGTTTGTTTCACGATAAATTTCGATGTAAAAAATATGGGGTTGAAATGTTATTTGACGTTGGCTTATTTAAGTTTTTCATACAAGCTAACGTTTTACCCAATAAAAATGGTCTAACATAGAGACATGTCGCTTTTCGCTTTGTCCGTAAACAAGGAATCTCTGCTACAATCATGTCAATATCTCCACTTGCAATTGTTTGTTCTAAAGAATGATATATCATGCGATTTAGAATTAAACCCTTATAAGTAGATTTTTGCAAGGTCAATGGCATTTCTTTCTTTCTGGAAAGTAAACTATTTACTGCGCTGGCTGATAGGGAAATCAATCAGATTTGATTGGAATAGTATTTGTACAACGTAGATGTTTACCAAAGATAAATATCTTCTTGATAATAAAGCAACACTTCTCTCAATATATCACAAAAGGAGTTATACCTTTAATTTGTCATTTCATAAGTCAAACGTTTAACTTAATTACATTTGTAAAATCAGCAATTAATTATTTAGTAAAACGAAAAATGAAATACAAGTATAAAAACAATCTAGTTGAAAATATGTTAGTTTCAATTGTAAAACAGCTTTACTCATACATGTGTATATATATTTTTGTCCTGAATTGTCTCTGTAACCGACATACGATAATACCTCGACGTTAGAAACAGAATGATATTGATCAAAATAAATCAGATATTTGACAACTGAATTTTCTATACAGAAATGACAACGTTTGTTACGTGGTTTCAACAAACTTATTATTTAATTTAGACTATTTGTAAACATACTCTGTATACCCTGCTTTTACTAATATTCTCCCGTACACGATTTTAAACATGGTAAGCTACTAGACTAGCTTCATATTTTCTTGCGTGACATGCTCTGAGCAAAATTGTGTCCCTGGTAGACATAATCAATTTTATTTAACCAAACGTTATAATGTGATAACAGCAATTTAAAATGGATATTTACAGAGACAATACGACAGGGAGAACGTAATAGGAACACATTTATTTCAATTTAAAAATTGTATTTTTATCTATTACAAGACGTCTCCCAGCCAAGGAAAATGACAAGACCTATGTCTCAATGTCAACATGACTATATTTATGGAGGAAACAGAAAATTCAATTTTCAGTTAATTCCAGTATCAGGTCTAAGACGTTGGTGTATTTTTTTATTTGACACTTGATATTTGATATCAATATTTGACACTTGTCTTCAGAATTTGTAATACAGAAATGTAAACAAATGCAGTCTAATACGATCCTGACAAGTAACTTATTCATTTCTGTTTGTTTTGTTAGACTACGGTATATATTAGTCTCTGAAAGTTTATCTATGAAATTCTATAAAACTTGACAAGTTTTACATGACAATCAGCAATAAATCTCAGCAAACTGTATTACCAAGGAAATGAAGTTACTACACGAAATATCATCTAAAATAATCTCAAGACATCTGAAAACAACTAATGTACTTGTTTACAAACACCTACAGATAAATGTTAATCAAATCTTTTCTAATTTTGAAATTAGAGTATTATGAAAAAGAAAAAACAATGGTCTTATAGAACCTCATGAACGGCAAAATTGAAAATGTTGATTGAATAGCTTTAAACAGCTGGCGAATATAGAGTGAATATCATTGGGAGTTTAGTACAGTTATAAATACTCTATTTAAGTATAATATAATGAAAAAAAAATCAGTTCATTACATATTTTTTCAATATGAACTTTACGAGGCAATGATTTGATGATGTCATAAATGAGTATATATTACTTGATAGAAGACTGCAATACATATTTTAGCCCAAACAGGTAAATAATTTATTAAGATTTAATCCGAATTCAAGTTATATTTTACTCGTGAACATTAGCTGTATATGTTACGTTCCAACTGAAGTGTTGGCCACTTATTGCAAGAAAATTGCATCTGGTGTGACCTAGGTGAAATATATCTCTAACCCTCATTGACACAAACAAATATTCTCAATATAATAACAATTCGTCTTGTCTTCAAACTAGGTGACATGGAAATGACGTGGAAAGAAAATATTTAAATTTAATATGCGAAATATAGCTGTGTAAAGAAAACATTATGAAAATTATAGACATACTTGATATGTAGCTTTGAGATTAGTTAATAGATGGCTTATAAACAAGGTCTAATTGTAAATGAGATCTTACACTTATTGTCATCAGCTCATTTTATATAGCTTTCAATTAGTTTGACATTGGCCACTGTAAATAACTATAAAATTATTTCATCACATTTCTTGCAGGCAATATTAGAGTATTGAACAATATAATACTTCACTGTATGCAGTAAACTCCTGATGATAAGTACATTATGCTTTACGCAAAGTTTATTTAATTGGTGACAATAATTTTAGTTTCCTTGTCAAATGATGTTCATTGTAAGGCAGCTCATATCTACATGACCATATGATTAATTTGGCTTATTGTAAGGAAGCAAATGGAAGGTCAATTGTTCAAATAATGTGTACACTCTTTCATGTAATGATAGTGAGTTGAGAGGGGTAATCAATCAGCATTGTGTGATAAATAACTCTTGTGCGACGACGGTAAAGTATACTTAGGGATAATGAAAGCACATGCCCGCACTATATGTATTTTATTTCATGAAAACAAAACACTAACGACTCCATCAGATATATATCATAACTTTATTACAAAACTAAAATTTAAAAACTGAAAATAATTCAAAATGTTTTAAATCAAATGTACACCAGTCCATCGAACTACCAAAGATGAAAATCACAAAATCATACTTTTGCATCATAGTTATGCAAACTTAACAAAGGAAAAACAAAATAAAAATCCAAAACAAATTCACTCACAAATGTCTATTCGTAATGTTACCGTCAGGATCTTTAGAAACGACAAAGTCATCCATCAGTCTCTTACAGATGCACATCGTCGCCTCGTGGACCTTACTAGTCGATTCTGACGCTATCCGACCTGTAGTGCAACCCGAAGTCCTTGTACGTAACGAATGTTTTGTCTCTATCTACTCCGCTGCTTTAAGTGGCCCCAAAGTTGTGCAATTGGGTATAGGTCTGCAGACATGGATGACCAGTTAGCAAGAAAGCTGTACCCCGTTTTTGTTGCAGAAAATTCAAGGATACTGTCGCAACGTGCGGTCTTTCAATGTCTTGCATAAATAACGTTCCAGGATGTTGCCGAACGGATGTAACCAGGACATGCTGTAGAACGGTATTAGTGTACCGTTGAGCATTCATTCCTAAGCGGCGTCTCCTTCCTCTTGACCAATGTTCCTTGAACGTAACAGCACGTACCGTTTGAGAATTTTCTGTTACTTCTTGAAAGACTATAAATTTTATTATAATTAAAAACGCTTTGTATATTAAACTATAAATGTATATGGTCTCTGGTGTTATAAATATACAGAATTCGTTTCAGAGATCATTAGTTTGTGATGATAACAATACTTTCACACAACGTGTTATCAATTTAACCTGTACAATAAGGCGTGGTATTCATTTTAAATTTCCCATTGACAAAGATAGCATTTATCATTGACGAAATCTTACAAGTTGCTGACAGATTAATATGAGAAACAAGTATTAATTATAGATATGAAGAAAGGGATAATCCAAGACAATAGATAATTATTTAAAATACTGAATGAGGTTCATCTCTTTTCTATTCAAGTACGTATGTCTGACAAATATCAAAGATCTCCGCTATTTCTCTTTGTTTACCAATTTTGTTTTAAAAATATTCTTTTGAATTTCGTATCGTATGTGTCAGAAGTGCCAATGCTTATGGAAAAATATTGTTTTAAATGCAAGCAGATTTCAAAAAAATATTATACAAACATAATGTACTTCCTAATCCGAGAATGAACGGATTCAAAAGATTTTGGTTTGTCTCTCAATAAAACCTACACTTTTTTTCTTGCAAATTGTTTATACAAGTTATTTTTGCTTTGTCTGTATTAAAATTGCTACTTGATATGTGGATGTTTAATATAACTGACATCACGATTACATATTAATCATGATTTCCTATGAAAGAAGTATTTATACAGTTTTAATGTTTTAAACAGTAACCTTCATTCTAATAAAGTTTGTTCACACTTTAAGGCACATTACTTTTAACAACAATTTATACCAACTATTAAGAATAATTCTATGGCAACATAAACATCATAAACACTAAAACAGCATGTTAATAAAGGTTATTTTTTTGCAATTAAAGTTTAAGTTAAAATAATCGTATTGTTTACAAAACATAAGCTCATTCTTAAGTGATAAATTCTTAAGTCATATTGAATATTAGAAATTAAAACACTTTTGTAACCATGTCTTGTAAGACAATTACATATGTAAATAGTACAAATATACAGTGATAATTGATACTTGTACTATCTGAGAAGTATTGCCATTACCATCTGTAATCATAAACAAGTGAATAATATGGAACAGAATTAATGCATTTATTCTATCTTGCTTGATGACATTGGAACTTGCATTATGCTTAATTCTATCTTGCTTGATGACATTGGAACTTGCATTATGCTTGATTCCATCTTGCTTGAATACATTGGAACTTGCATTATGCTTAATTCCATCTTGCTACATGACATTAGAACTTGCATTATGATTGATTCCATCTTGCTTTATGATATTTAAACGTTGCATTATTCTGGATTCCATTTTTCATTATTTCATTCAAACATTTCGTAGTGACAAATTCTTTCATTGAGTGATATCTATTAAACTGGAACAAGCCATTTGGAATACTAAAATGTTAACGTCTTATACCTTTATGTATAAGCTACCTTTCTTCATGCTCTATACAAACCATTTACGGTTTAGATTTTTTTTGTATTACTTTTATGTAGAAGTCATTTAAAATTGACTATTTTTTGTTCCCTGATGGATTTTGTTAAAATGTGACTTATTTGATTTATAGCACGCATGGCGTGATTACTATTAGCTTTCGCTTATACAATTATTCAGTGTTTATGCTTAATAAAGCTCGGTGTCTGAGGCTTTGTGGATAATGTTTGATCATCTTACATTATGATAAACAATTTAAGCAATGTCTAGCGATTTGTGAACTGTTAAGGGGCGAGAACTCTGTTATCGATATCAACGGATTTTTTACATGATTCGCCTATCATCGGAATTTTCCGTACATGTATATATTACGGAATACCGTTAGGGCCATCGTGGATATACGTTAAAATACAGAGGGCGACAATGCTATCAATACGTACCAAGCGCTTAATAAATAAATTGCCGCCAAAAGAATATAAATACAAGTAGTAAGGATTATGCAATATAATTTTATACATGCATATGTATACAGTCTAATAGAAAAACTATGCTCGTAAACAGTTATTCAATGGGGCAGTTATACGTACAGTGGCGGATTCAGGCCTTGGCTTAAGGGCTGCACCTACCCCCAAAGATACGTTGATGAGCTGGGATGGAATATATACGTGTAAATTTCATGCAATAGTGGTCATAGTGTACTCCCTTATCAAAACATATAATGCTGTCATCCAGTTGTTAAGCACCTGCCTACGATTGCGAAGGTCTTTATCTAATGACTTGGACATTGAAAAGCAAAACTTATTAATTAGCCTTTTAACTTAATAAATGTCTCAGTCACTAATAGTGGCGAATAGGTATGTAACACATTAAAATATACATGTATAATAAGGAAAGAAGGAAGTTGTTTATTTTTGTGACATGTGCATAATCAAGTACAAATGTTGGGCAAATGTGTGTCTGATTATAGATCAGACATCCCGCACACACCACCACATTCACATACATTTGTGCTTAAAGATATACTATGTACATCTTTCAGTAATATATTTTTATCACAGAAATTTATTGAAATCTATAAAATGCTTACTAAATATGTTTTATTTAAATAAAAACACATAGCCATAATGTATAGGAATCTGCTTTCCTTATTACGGGTCAAGTAAAGTTGTGCCTGTCTTTAAAAGAAACTTCCATATATATTTTTGAAATAACACTATACATGAATATTCATACTGCCCAATTACAGTGTAAAGTATTTAAAGCACAATGTTTGTGTGAAGCTAAATTATATTTATTTTATTTTACAAAAATAAATCAAGTTTGTACTGTACTAAGTCGTGGCCACGAGTTACTAAGTGACATGTGTGTGTTTTTATTTATCTCTTTAGTTATAGCCCTTTGTTGGGACAATTCTATGATAGAATTGGTCATTTTGTACGTACAAAGGCCTGTTAACATTGGTTATACCATAAATTGAGAGGGACTTAGTCCTGGTTTATTTTATTGGGAAGGGACATTGCCCATGGACAGTAGATATCCTATAAGGATGTTTGAGGTCACAGGTCAGATAAATGCAAAATCCTTGTCTGATGAATGATTTAGAAAGAATAAGCCGTAGTTTATATAACCTAAAAAGATCAGTAGATGACACCTAATAATTTTTAGGCAATTTGGTCAGAAATCAGGGTCACAATGACGCTAAATCTTTGACAAATCAATAACTTGTATAAATGGCACTTTTACGGACAAATGAAGTAGGGGCATCCTTGTTAGGAAAATTCATATAAATAGTGTAATTTGATTGGTTATTTATCTCGTTCGCACGACTTAACTTTTTCGTGGCCACGACTAAACTTTCTCGTGGCCACGACATAGTAACTTGTTCCAACGACTTATTTATCTCGTGGCCTAAACTTAGTAACTCGTGGCCACGACTAAGTTATCTCGTTCCCACGACTTAATTACCTCGTGGCCACGATTTAGTAACTCGTGGCCACAACATAGTATCTCGTTCCCACGACTTAACTATCTCGTGGCCACGACTTAGTAACCCGTGGCCACGACATGTACAGTATCTCGTGCGCACGAGATAAATAAAAACACACACATGTCACCTTCGTGCCACCTTAAGTGTGATAAAATCCAATTTCACTTATCACAGACGCTCAAAAAGAAGTGTAAACAATTGTATAAGAGGTGAGTTGCCACTTGTAGGATGAGTTATTAGACATATATAACTTTTTTTTCCACATGCTGGCGGAATCTTCAAAAACACGCACTTTTCGTCTGTCGCATCGTGTTCTCTTGTTTTTTAGTAAATTTACATGTCAGTCCCCAACTAACACTGTTCTGTATACGCCCCTATATAAAGTGGACGTAACTTTGTTTACTCCACGTGCCAAAATACGGGATCATCCGGAAAATAACGGGATGTACCGACAAAGCGACACCTGCTGTCATAATATGAACACAAATTATTGCAACTCGCATTATGCTTACTGCCAACTGCTTAGTGCGTACTGTCACATGCGACTATAATATCGCTATCGTTGTCATCTTCGTTGTCGATGCGCAGTGATCATGTATTGCATTATATTTGTAATCAGTGAATATATTGAAGTATATGAATGCTAAGACACATCAAATCAGCCAATTATTGATCAAAATGAATAGTTTAATTTGACATAATGTCGACAATATAAGTGGCAGATTTATAGCAAATTAAAGATACAACTACCATGTTACATATAGTTATAACGAATGTTATCTTAAACACCAAACATAATACGTTGTCCTTAAAAAAAGATGCAATTAAACATATAGCATATTAAAATATGTGAGTTTGATGGTTTAGTAGGGAACACACAAGGTTCAATTACATGAAAGTGCATTCAGTAATCATAAGGCATGATTAAATTCAGCAAAACGCAGGTTTTCATTGTCGTAAAGAAGTATAGAAGCAAGCATAATGTAAGTTCCGATATCATAAAGCAAGATGGAATAAATGCATTAATTCTGTTCCATAGAATAAGGATTATTTGGCGTTTTTCTTTAGTTGTTTTTGTGTTACCTCGCGACATTTTTAATGTAACTATTTTTTTCGGAAATATATATACTATTTATTGCAAATACTTTTTGACCTTTTTTAATTATTAAGGTATAGCAAGTTCAATGGATTAAATTTTCAGCTTTTTTAAAGTTAAAGCCGGAAGGATGAGCTTTGAAACACAAAGAAAAGGACAGATGCCGATTGTGACTGTGTGAATTAATTTTACGTACCTGGACATTTTCAATATAGCAATAATAAAAGACGCATATCCCTGTTATATATTAAAGGAATATAAAGGATGTCAAATTTGAGAAAACAACTGATGTATATATTCCTTTATATTCCTTTAATATATAACAGGGAAATTCTATTTTCTAAATCACTATTTTCTTTTAAAATAAAGATATTTGTTAATCAGTTTTAACGCATGATATGCAAATAAAGCTAAAAAAGCAATTTATCATTAAAAGATGTTCTACTTGTGCGTGCGTTATGTCCCTTATTCATTAACAAATTTAAATTTAATGGTTAATTGATCTTTATTATAAGGTACAATGTAAATGTAACATTGTTTTGTTTTTAAAAAATAAATAGACGATGGACACATAAGAACTGTAATCTTTATGTTTTTGCATTGTTATTTTTGAACCTATCTATCTTCTATGTCCTTTCTTAAAAGGTTGCTGAAATATATCATCATTGAAGTAAACATCTCTCTGTTATGCTGATGAATTATAGTTGTAACAATAAACTGGTCTACCTTCATAACAGAAATATACTTTTATATTTATAGAATTGTTATGTCAGTAAAACATGTCGGACGGAGAAAAATTAGACTTCTATAGACAGATACTTAATAACCTTAATATATGCTACTAATATTATTTGTTAAGATAGTTAACCTATCTTAACCAATACTGACGAAACAAGTTTATTCTATCGATTGTTCGGTAATTCTTTCAACAGTGTAAGAGTGTTTCATGCTGCATTGGCAATAAAGTCATACTTGTTCAATAATGCTTGCCTTATTTTGAGACATTTATTTGTATTTTAGTGCTAACATCAGGTCAATATGTCTACTTCATTGGTGTTAAGGATGATAAATCACTGAGGATAGAATTAAACTCTTGTAAGCAGAAAAGGTAACAGTCAATGAAAATTGTAAAACTAGAGACATCCTTCATGCTTAATTTTAATAACTGTCTAGTAATTTTCTTTTTCTTTCATTTGTTTCAAAATTAATAATCTGTTGATAACATATTTAATGAATTAGAATTCAAAATTTAGATTTTGTGAAATTTGAAATAAAGAAACATCTGAAGAGGAGTTCATACGGTGATTATCAAGGAACCTTTAATATGACGAAAAGTGCGTATGGTCCTCAATAAATGATTGCATGTACTCTAAACGAGAAAATAATAAGCATACCTAAATGAAATGTCTTTGTGAAAGGGGATCAGATGAAATCACATGTCGGGGCATAACTTTACCTTTAAAGTTATTCGGGAAACAGTGAGTTTCATGCAGTTCACAGTTATACAGGCTTGCTCTGTACAGCCGTACTGTTATTTTTAAAACAGAGTAATGAAACATCGGAACGTAGTAGCAATTATTAGCGTAAATATAGAATTGAGGGATGAGTGTAGATGCAATGCTTAATTTATTTAACGAATTATAGTTGAATAAAATTATACAAAATGTGCCTCAGACGAAAACAATTGTAAAACTGTTCACCGTTAACTTGAATTATTATGTCATTTTAGTATTGTAAAATATGCAAAAATCTGTATATATGATTGGTTCTTTTGTCTGGATCTTCAAAATAGTAAAGCAAATCTTTTCCAGACTGACATTTGTGGTTTATCGTATCTTAAAGATATTAATTGATA
This sequence comes from Ruditapes philippinarum, assembly GCF_026571515.1. Classification (NCBI taxonomy): domain Eukaryota; kingdom Metazoa; phylum Mollusca; class Bivalvia; order Venerida; family Veneridae; genus Ruditapes; species Ruditapes philippinarum. The sequence continues at coordinate 50,484 of NW_026855940.1, read as the reverse complement.
TTTAATATTATTAAACCTGTCACCGAACTTGCAGACAGAACGCATTATTTTACACTTTTGTGTTGAATAAGCTCTTATATTATCAAAAAGACATAATTCTTTATTTTTCTACTTTTCAGAACTAATTCATTCACATTTCGTCTGAGACATACGTGTTTATTTTATATTAAGGGAAATAATAATATAATTTATTGAGACGTAAAATAATTTGGTCCTGCACACACATATAGTTATTTTACTGTTTCACAAATCTAATATAAATGTGTGAAGCTTGAAGGAATGATGATCTATGTTGATATTTTTGTTTTGTTTTTCATAACCATATAAGAATAAATGTGTTTGATGCAGTAGGTAAAGTTATGTATAAATATGTATAATATTTATGAATACAAGTTTGTGTTTCCTTGATATCAAGTGTAATTACTTTACGAAACTTAAGTCTTCATTGTTTGTTCTTTGCACAATTTTAAATTTCAGTTATTATTAATATACCCTAACCCTATGACGAAAATTAGCATGGACTAATCGAAAGCTAGAATGAAATGTTGCAGGAAGAATAATTTTAATAATAAATCGTACCAGGAAAATATTTTGATAAATATCAACACCGTGAATTAACAGCATTTATTTACGAATTTATCAATTATGTTTATTAATGAATACATCTCGAGGTTTTGCCACTAGTTCTTGTTGCTGGGTCATATGGGGGTTGCGTTCATTGAACGCCGCATTTCCTTGTTGATCTTGTTTATCATATTTCAAAAAAGCCTTATTAAGAGGTAAGGAAATAAGCATACAGAAATAAAATATTGGACACTAGCATTTTTTGTTGTAGTGTGGTCCAATTTTTTCTTTTGAGGAATGACAATGGATACTAGTTATGTAGTTTAACATGCTTTCATTCATACGTTGTTTTAAGAAAGATTTATCATAAACAGCAATCTGTATTAATACATTGTATACCCGAAAACTTAGCTACTAGACTAGTTTGATACGTTACATGTTCTGAGTAAAATTGTGTCCCTGGTAGACATAATCAATTTTACCTAACCAAACGTATCAAATAATGATATCAAATAATATAAAATTGCTGTTTACAGACAATATGGCGGGGAGAAAGTAATAGATGCACATTTATTTCAATTTAAAAATTGTATTTTTATCTATTACAAGTCGTCTCCTAACCAAAGAAATTACAAGACCTATGTCTCAATGTCAACATGACTATGTTTATAGAGGAAACAGAAAATTCAATTTTCGGTAAATTCCAGTATCAGTTCTGAGACGCTGGTGTATTTTTCAATTTGACACAATATTTGATATCAATATATTTGACATTTGTCTTCAGCATTTGTTATACAGAATTGTAAACAGATGCAGTCTAATACGATTTTGACAAGTAACTTATTCATTTCTGTTTGTTGTGTTAGACTACGGTATATATCAGTCTCTGAAAGTCAATCTTAATAATATCTGTCATATTTTGCGGTCCGGATCGGAATATCCGTCCCGAGGTGACGCGCCCATTGGGCGGTAACGAGGCTTGCCGAGTTACCGCCCATGGGCGGGTGACCGAGGGACGGATATTCCGATCCGAACCACAAACATATGTCAGATATTTTTTCTTGCATATTCTACCATATTCGATTAAACTTTAAATTCTTTATCTTTATTTTCAATGAAAATTTATATCATTACAACCGTAACTACTTTCTTACTAAAGCGTATGAATTACAACTTCATTCATAACGGTAAAAATTACGTCTTCCTTACCATGTCATTGTACAGCACGCGACTCATCTGGAACCCCCCCCCCCCCATGCCAGATGAAATTTCCGGCATGGGTAAAACTAACGGAAACGCCAGTCTGATATGCAAGAAATGAAATTCTCTAAAACTTGACAAGTTTTACCAGAATGTCTTTCATGACAATCAGCAATAAATCACAGCAAACCATATTACCAAGAAAACGAAGTTACAACACATAATATCATCTAAGATAATCTCAAGACACCTGAAAGCAACGGATGTCTTTGTTTACAAAGACCTAGATATTAACGTAAATCAATTTTTTTTTCTGTAATTGAAATTAAATTACATGCATTATGAAAAAGAAAAACAATTTAATGATCCCTATAGAACGTAATAAACGGCAAAATTGAAAATGTTGCAGTGGCGGTTTGATTGAATATAAATTTATAAATAGCTCTAAATAGCTGACATATCATTTTCATCAGTAGTGAATATTTCTAGGAGTTTAGCTGTAGTCGCACAATAATAAATACTCTATCGTAAGTAAAATATAACAAGTAAAATGTTGATGCTGCACACCAAAGACGCCGCCAAATAATGTGAATAGTCACAGGTAATGTACAAAATCAGCCGTGGCAATTTTCTTCATGTTCTTAATATTTGTTCGTTGTTTAATAATAAAGTGTCATTTTTTGTGAAAAAGTAGAACCCAATTCATTAATTCACAAAGTAATGCCATGTTTGAAATTCTTAAGAGTTTGACTGTGTTGCGACAAAAATGAAAAGTATAATATCTTGTCGAAGCAAAATAAATTGGATAACAAGTAAACAATGAAAATTTTGGTATACTTAAAAATAAATTCAAGACAAAGACATAGGTAAAGAAAAATATCTTCGTTGCGCCGAGAATGTGTCAATTTAAATATTGGTGCGAATTGCATAATGTTCAAATGATTTTGAGGACAAACTGTTCTGTTATTTTACAAATAGCAAACATTTGTCTGTAATATCAAATAAAAGTTATGAATAACATGTTAAATATAATCAATTCTTAGTGACGATTTTACTTATTTATAAAAGATTAAACAAGTCGATTAAACACAAGATTGGATATTTGCCATGAAATAAGGTATAGAACCACTAAATGTAATAAAAATCTATGCAAAAGAGAACAATCGTCGCATAATCTTTCAAAATAACATATTGCAAATATTTGCGATACATTTTAAAACAAACTTACTTGTTTCACTCAGTTAATCTTACTTTTATATGTTTCTACATGATCATTTTAGTGTTTTACTTATTTAACCTTTTGTAACCATGACAACTGTTAGAATTTCACTTGGCGGGGATTCATTTTATTTACACTGTCTCGTTTATAGGAACATGGTGGGGCTAAGAGCGAGGTTTGGTGCACCATTAACCGGTTTAAACTCCCCAGCAGTCATTATTATGCTGCTGACCGTTCCAAGGCGGCGCCCCACTGTGTTCCTCAGATGTATGTCTATGTTGTTTCATACTGTTTTGGTGACACTTTTGCTTGTGTCCCTTGCTGTTTTCTCGTCTACGGTAAGTATCTTCCCCATTGCCTCTAGTTTTTATTTCTTTGATTACCCTCCCTCCCCCCTTCCCCCGGTCTCCTGTCCCCTTCCCCTTTGTGGGCCTATTATTATTTTCTTTGAATTCCTAATCAGTTACAAATTATTTATCATTTAATGATTAACGTGTCGTTGCCCTGTCCTTTTTATGTTTGGGGTCCGCCTGGGCTCCTTGCCATTGGTTCTTGTTGCTGGGTCATATGGGGGTTGCGTTCATTGAACGCCGCCTTTCCTTGTTGATCTTGTTTATCATATATTATAACTTTAATGTAAATTATTTTCATGAATAAGTATACGTTTTGCCTGCTTTGCAAAAAATATTTCCGTTACGCCGTTAGTGCGAATTTAAGTCCTACCCCTTGTTCCCTGTACGATTTTTGTTCCCGTCGTTAGAATATAGACTGGCTCATTGAAACGTTATTTATAAGGTAAATAAAATAAGATAATGATAAAAAGAATATAATATAAAAACATGGCACTATCACTTCGGTATTTTATTTTAATTCCTTAAAGCTCGGTGACATGTTGTACATCAGAAAAGCTATTTTAATTAGAAAATTTGAAAAAAAGTGTGATTTTGTTGAAACAAATTAGAAATACTCAAAAGCAATACTAAGTTTTTCACTTTTGCTGAATAGACGAATGCATTTCTACTAGCCGCCGCGTGCACGTGGCGTCTAATGACAAGCTCTGTCAGAGTATTGTTTTCTAAAGCAACGCATGCTGACATTATTTCCCGTTTTACCAACAACCCTTTGACTTGCTAATTTAATTTCAATAAGCAGTATAGATAGATAACAATCATCTTTTCTTTGTTTAAACTGACACAATGACATTGCTTTTGACAATTTTCAAATCATCGATGAAAATTCCTATATCGCTGTACATGGTGAACTACTGCATTCCTCTGGTTGCTTGAATGCTTTTTTTTGTCCTATATAGATTTTTATGAAACTACTATAAAGTTCTATTTTTAGTGAATGTCCGAATTGCACAAGTGACCCAATAACATTTGACTCGATTGCAGTCGATGAACCATTTTTACAAAAAACCTGCATACATATCATATTAACCGTGAAGAGACAGAAACGTTTTAGTAAATAGGTACTATGCATATACATTGTTCAAAGTTTTCTTTAAGTTGTTTTATAATTGTCTTCTTCTCATAAAAAGTAAACAATGAGATATTTTGTATATTAAATGTTTGATCTTGGAAATAAGGCTAAAAACAGGATGTTGCGTCATTTGTGTATGTACATTGAGGTAATTCTGACGAAACATTGAATGCAATACTCGAAATGAATGTGTTCAAGTAATATTAATTTTCGACTTTTAATAATTTCACAAATTATACAAAACCTTCCCCAGGTAATGCAGACTACAAGTTAAAAGTTTATAATGTCATGAGAAAAAGTTTTGATGGGAAGCAATAATTTATCATTTACTATTTTCTCATTTTTACAGTAATATTTTGTAAGTCCGAACTACTTTATTTGCATATTTCATTCTAGTCTAATAAACTTCCATTACATTGTCCATTAACCGTATAACATGTATATCCAAACATTACGATTGCTATAAGGTACGTACTGAAAAATAACTTAAATATACTAATTACATACAGCTCAGTTTATTCATACAAATAAGTTGAACATGTTAACATGCAAGCTCTTATAACGCAAGGTCAATGCCATTTATTTGCTTAATTGCTAGACAGAAAACAATTTTTACTGAGCGGCGATAAAGAAGTCAGTCACAATTCATTTGAATAAGTAGCATTTCTGTCGCTTTCTGGAAGACAAACAACACGTGTATTATGTTATATTCAAAACAACCTTTACTGACATACAAACGATCAGGTTATTAACCAAAATAATCATTCAAAAAAAAAATCATTCAAAATAGAAAAGATTCACTAATTGAATGACATTGGAACTGTGTTCGATGATTTATTCTATTGATAATTGAATCAATTTACTGAAGTGGATGCAAAGACAACTTTTCAACTCGAGAATGACCCCAATGTACCGGATAATATATCTAAGCAGGTATTTCATACAATCTTAGAAATAAAATCAACATGTTCATTGTTACTTTTAAAGACTGACAAAGCACGACGCACAACATTAAAGAATCAAGCTCTTATAGCACAAGGGCAATGACATCTGTTTGCTTAGTCTTTAGACTGAAAGCAATTTTTACTGGAGTGGCGATAAAGAAGTCAGTCAATATTCATTTGAATAAGAAGCATTTCAAACGCGGATATTTAGGCGAGGAAATTGTACAATTAAGAGTTTTACAAAATTGATGTTTCCATGGCTTTCCGACAGACAAATAACACGTGTATTGTGTAATACCCAAACATTGCTTACTTAACATTTTCCCTTATATAAGCGTGTTTCGACGGCTTTTTGCCCCCCCCCTTTTTTGAGGCGTCAAACAGTGAAAAAATGCCCTATTTAGGCCCAAAACACTGTTTTTCGTTAGAGAAATGTTGTTAAAAAAGTGACCACTTTTTCGGCGCCGACCCCCATCCAAATATTACATCAGGGGGTTGCCAGAAGGGGGATGTGCCCCTTCTGTTTGGGGGGTTTGAAGGGGGCGGAGTCCCCGTCATCGCCAAGAAAATTTTGGACATGTGACAGGCTAAAAATGGCCTCAGGTCGATCTCAGGGTGACTAGTAACCGACGCTAAAAAGCCTTTTACTCTATCTCAATTCATTGAGAAGTTGCAGCACTTTGAAATCAGTTTTGATGGACAGGTTTACTTAACAAACCGCTTCAATTTTGTAACAAGTTAAAATAAAATTCCAGTTTTAAGACAATAGGACGGGGAAGAAAGTAATGCACATTTATTTCAATTTAATAATTGTAATTCAATCTGTTTTAAATGGTCTCCCAACCCAGAAGACGACAAGACCTATGTCTGAATGTTAACCTGACCATAAATATTGAACAATGAAGTAAATTTGAGTATTGCATCTGAGACGCCATCAATTTGACGTCATAATTGAAGCATTTCAAAACAAAAAAGGGACATTGATTAAAACTTATTAAATTTTAGAATTCAACTTTTAGGTATAAAGCAAACATATAAAATCGTTTATTCTTTTTGTTAGACCATATATCAGTCGTTGATAATCAATCTACGAAATTCTCTAAAACTTGTCAGATTTACAAGTATTTCTTTCATGACAAGAAGCTATAAATCAAAGTCAACTAGATTACCAAGAAAATAAAGAAACTACACGTAATGTTACATACTGTCTAAAGAAATAAGACAGCAGTTTGAAAACAAACACACAAATAGTTAACTTTATGATTTAACCCTAACAATAAATGGCGAACAATTTATGTTACGTACTACGTTTATGACATATGTAATTGTTGTGTTTTCTTAAAAAAAAAAAGAAAGCTTATGGCATAAAATGGCCTATACTATTTTTTTTAATTTTTGTTTACCAAGTACGCCTTCTTGCGCCTTCTGCGGTTGTTTCAAAATTCTAAATTTTACAAGTTCATGTTAAATGTTGAATTCTGCTTAAGCCGCTGGTAGGGGGCGTTGACGGTAGTTTGGACTTGACAGTACCGTCCATGAACAGGCTCAATCAAACCAAGCCTGCAACATTTTCAATTTAGCTGCGTTGGGCTTTCTTTAGGGATTCTTATTTCACTCTATTGTTTAGCATTTTCATTTATAATGATATAAAATGATGTAGCAATGATGTCATGATGATTGTCTATAGCTTTGTTATTCCCATAAGACATCCTTGGACATAAAACATATACACCTTAAGCATATTGATAGCTTATTTGGAATGACCCTGGTATTGGTGGTCATGGAGGGTCATAAAATATATATTCTCATAAGCTTATATCTGCCACTAAGTTACTTTACTATCCATGCAACGCTTCATTATGTTCCAACATATATAAAACGTAAATTTAGTGCCTTCTTCCAACTATACATAACAGCTGTATCTCCTTTATTTTCTGTTTCTGGTCACTCTCTGATCTCATTGACCATGAAAACTTCAAATTTTCAAGAAATCATCAATTATCATTGTTATTTTTTTACAGAGAAATGTAATTTTCTCCCTCCACTCGTTATATACATTACACGTAATGCTGATTTATGACTGAGCTAACCAAAATAAGTGCAGATAACAAAGTAATGCTGTCAATAGGGTAGAACGTACAGAAATAAAATAATATAAATTAATTCAATTGTTTCGTGTGTATAGGCATTTTGTCACTCTTTTGCACTGTATAAATTAACCTGCTATGTTGACTGATGTAGATCGTTTAAAACATACACAAATCGGATTGTTAAACAAAATGCATACGTCTTTTATTTTATGCGATATCATGTGTTATATTAAGTTTCGTTTTACAATATGTTTTGTTTAAAACAAACATATGCCACTATGGATTTTCGATTTCTTGAAGACTTTTTTTTAAATATTAGAATTGATAAAAAGACAGAATATATAGCATTCAGCTCAATTATTAATGTTATTTATCTACACTTTTGAAACAAGGAGGTAATAAAAACATTGTTATGCCATTTTGATATTATTAGAGCCGTTGTAAGATATTTGTCCTGTCTTTAAGTTCAATGACATTTTAGGGCGTTATTAACATCTACCAGAGGCAATAAATAACAGCAGTTTGTCTGATAGAAAGGACGATTTTATTAACTTTAAGTAATACAATGGGAATATATCAGTCAACTATCAGTATGTTCGGCAACAAGTATGAACTTCAACATTTTTAAAGAAGTGTAAGAGGTCTAAAAATGTATTCAACAATAATTTAATTCTGAAAACTGAACGTGCCGTATAATGACACTAATATGACATCAATATTAAACGTATACAAATACTTAAGGTCACGTCTCTGTCTGACTTTTAAAATATTTCGAATTTCCTCGTTTCCTTATAACGTTATACACAATTCTCATTTAAGCAATATTTATAAACGTTATGTTTAAAACTTTTAAAAACTCCAAAAAGTTTGCCGTGTAATTATTTTTAAGGTTACTTTCATTGTTGCTCGTAGTCATAAGATAAACATATTAGATTTGTGGTGTGCTCTTGTTTTGACAGAAGTGCTGCGCACTGTGTACTCTTAATCACAATTATTGTCTGATATAAATACATTTACCTTTAGGTTCTGAGGACTGCGTCGAAATTACGATTATGACCGCAAGAAAAAACCCACACACGAAAAGACAGTGATATAAAATGATATACAACTGTGTTATCATATTTTCTTTATTCAATACGATCAAAACCATCTTATCGGTTCCATTTAGGAGTAAATACATCTTGTATTCTTATATTGATCTCATATATGCAATGACAAGCTTTGTCAGAGTAATATTATTTTACTAAAGCAACACATGCTGACATCATTTCCCGTTTAATCAACAACCCTTTGCCTTGCTAATTAAATTTCAATATACAGTATAGATAACTGACACTCGTCTTCTATATGTTTAAACTGACACAATGACCTTGCTTTTGTGAATTGTCAAATCATCGATGAAAGTTCCTATATCTCTGAACATGCTGAACTACTGCATTAAATAGATAGGTCATTTGCAATATACATTTTTTAAAGTTTAAGTTTTTCTTTAACTTGCATTATAATTGTTAACTTTTAAGAGGAAAAAGTAAACAATGAAATATTTTTATACTGAATGTTTGATCTACAACAATCTAGTTAAAAACGGATTTTGTGTCATTTGTGTATGTTCATTGTGTTATTTTTGATGAAACATTCTAGGCAATACTAGAAACGATTATGTTTAAGTTATATTAATTTTCGAGTTTTAATAAATTCACAAATTTCACAAAACCTTCCCCAGATGATGCAGATGTCGTGAGAAATAAAGTTTAGACAGCAAGCAATAATTAACCGCTAACTATTTGCTCATTTTAAATGTATATACTGTATGTCAGAAATGCCTTATTTCAAAATAAAATTCAAGATTAATTTGTCAATTAATTGTTTTACTTGTATATCTAAACATTATGTATGCTTCAAGTACTGTAATGTTATTTGAAATAAACTAATTTTAAAAATAGTTGATCAATTTAGTTTATTTGCTTTCACCAATCATACAAAAGTGTGTATTATTAATTGTTTACTTTCTAACTAAATTCTTAAGCTTCAGAAGTCATACATGTATCAACGAAGATTTGAATGATATTGGAACTATGTTTGATGATTTTATCTATTGATAATTGAATTAATGTTACTGAAGTGGTTGCAAACACAACTGTTCAACTAATGAAAATCTAGAATAAAAAAAAAACCCTGTGTACTGGATAAAATATCGTAGCAGGGATTACAGCTCAGTCCATTCATGCAATCTTAGAAATAATAAGATGAACATGTTAATTGTTACTTTTAAAGATTGACAAAGAACAACACGGAAGAATCAAACTCTTATAACGCAAGGTCAGTGACATCATTTTTGTTTCTAGACAGAAGCCAATTTTACTGGAGTGGCCATAAAGCAGTCGGTCACCATTCATTTAAATAAGTAGCATTCAAACGCGGATATTTAGGAGAGGAAATTGTACAATTAAGAGTTTTACCAAATTAATGTTTCCATCGCTTTCTGGCAGACAAACAACACGTGTATTGTGTAATATACAAGTCATTTCTAATTGAAATACAAACAATCAGGTTATCAACCCGTAAAAAAAAGACCGGCTCGACTATATGGCGAACAATAGCAGTCCGTATTGTTTTGCGTTTAAATTATTATGTGATATATCTCACATTTAAACAAAATAACTTTGCATAATCAATAATGATAAACTAAGTAAAATGATTCTGACAACTTATAGAGATATTATAGTGCTAATACTAATTAAGGTATTATTTTTTCAACTAACTCGTGTATGAATTATCTTTATGACTCGTCTCTGTCACTGTCACTGTCATATATCATATGAAATATTCTGATTCGGTATAACCAGTTAAAAATCTGGAAACAAAGTGATCCATTGGAAGCATTAATCACAACAAAATTACATGAAAATTGCAGATGCGGTTTGATTGAGTCTGTACATTGGATACTGAGCAAGTGCAACATAGTTTCATACCTTCTTTATGTATTCCAAGATGATTTCATTTAAATGATTATTTAAAGGTAATGGCCAGTCATGGCATTGCACGAGAACATCAGATTTAGTTATTACATCCAGCAGTGAAAGCTCTTTTTTGTTACACTTCAAGTTCCTACATTAACTGCATTTTTGTCTTTCGTAGACATAATCAGGTTTATCTAACCAAACGCAACAATTTGTGTAACACGTATTAAATTCAAAATTCCAGTTTAAAGACAGTAGGTCGTTAGAAAGTAATGCACATTTATTTCAATTTAAAGATTGTAATTATTTTTTTAAATCGTCTTCCAACCCAGCAGACGACAAGACCTGTTTCAATGTCAACCTGACTATAGTTATTGAGGAATAGAGTAAATTCCAGTATGAGACGCCATCAATTTGAAACAACAATTTCTGCATTGCAATAAATAATGGAAAATTGATTAAATATTATTAATTTTAGAATTCAAGTTTTAGATATAAAGCAAACATATAAAATCGTTTTCTTTTTTATTGTTAGACCATATACCAGTCGTTGATAATCAATCTACGGAATTCTTTAAAACTTGTCAGATTTACAAGTATTTATTTCATGACAAGAAGCTATTAATCAAACTCAAAATCAGAATGAAGTAATTAGAATGCGATTTTATATCAAACAACGTATTTGTAACGGTTTAAACGGATTGCTGTTGTTTCTAATAAATAGTTGTAAGATCTTGTAATCTTATGATAATTAATAGCTCTCAATACTTTTATGAACTACGCTTATTGGGCAAAACTGAGCAATGATATTTCAATGGTTGTCAAAAGTTCTGTTTATTCCAAAGAACACATTTGGACATAGGACATATACAAACAAAGTGAGCAATGTAAAAAAAAAGGAATGAAGGTTATTCGTTAAGCCTTCACATTACAAATTACTAGTAATAAATAAACAGATCTCAATTTCTTCAATATTAAGCTCCCTCGGTTAAAGCGAATGCCATTGTTTTTTGGTAATTATTTAATATATTTAATTGACAAAATATGAAAAAAGCAAAATAACAAAAACACTTTGTCAATTGCTTTTACATAAGCGAAAAACTATTACTATTGCACCAATATAACAAAACAGTCTATATCAGTGCATATCACGGTAATAGATTTATGATTTATTTTTTAGATTTATTTAAAGGGAGCGGTGGCTTAGTGGTTAAAGTGTCTGCCTCTCAACCAAAAGATCATGGGTTCGAGCACTACACGGGTCACGACCATTGTTTCTTTATATGACACCAGTACTGGTTTGTTATAGGAAGCAGACTCGAAAGTGATTAATATAAGTTGCAAGAACTTGTTTCGCAATCGAGCTTAAATAAATATATTTAAACCAATAGATGTATGCAAGTTTTTATAACCATTAGCATATAGAATATGTTTCATGACCCTGAAAGTGGCGACCCTCAGTTTACAGCCACTGCCACTTTATAACGTTCGTTTGCATGATATATCAAAGCTATGACATGTTCAGCTCTAATCTATGAAACTGAGTTATAAATAACAGGTTCATATTACCTTGATTTTCTGACACTAGTCACCCTCTCATCTCAAAGACCATGAAAACTTTAATTTGTCCAGAATACATCAATAAGCATTGTTGTTTTAGCGGGAAAGCCATTTTTTATCCTTCGCTCGTTATGTACATGGCACGTAATGCTGATTTATTACGAAAACCAGTAAGTAAGTTTATTGGGGTTGCATTCATTGCCACATTCACTTGCTGATCTTTTTTATCACTTCAATACTGTTAAAATGTTGTATGTAGAGAAAAATATTTTCATGTGTATACTGTATAAGAGGGTTCCCGAAACTCATTTAAATATAACTAAAACAGACTGACTAAACTTTAATACATTAACAAAATGTACTAATAAGCCCGATGTATGTTTTTGAAATGTTTCATACAAATTATCACTTGAAAAACTTGAAAATTTATTCTTAAACAGAACAATACATCTCAACAGATTTGAATAACTTACATTTAATTAGATTTAATAGTACGTCTATGCCTTAATAAATCAAATTGACTCTCTACCATAAGAAATGAACACGTACTTTTAGAATGTCAGACAAGTAAGAAAAAAAAAGAAAAAAAGACTGTTGGGTACTTTAAGTGAGAGCTACTGTAAAAATTGTTCTGAATTTATTCTGTCTACAAGTTCAGTGACATATTTAAGGCATTATTTACATGTAACGGAGGTAATAAATCATTGGTGTTAGTCTGAAAGAAAGGAAGGGTTATTGACATTGCTGTTATGTATTGCACCGAAAAGCATAAAATTATCAGTCTGTTCTGATTGTTCTTTTATAACATGCTCTTCAGTAGACAATGAAAAATTGTACTTTAATAATTTTAAGGTGAAAATTATAAAACATATTTTTTCACAGTAGCTGTTCACTAAATCTGAATGCGGATGAAAAGAATATAAATTTATTGCCGTCTACATTTACTTAAGTTCACTTTTTCGCACTGACTTTCAATACTTTATTTATATTGTTTGTTTAGTTATAGCAGTAAAAAACACTTCCCCTTTCATTTATTTCAATAATAAACATTGTCAGAATATGTTTGTCCTCTAATGCAACACATGTAGATATTCACTCATAACCCCATTCGTATATGAAGCCCTTATAAATGTAGGAATTCGGTTCCTGAAACGGTTTCAATTACCGCTTTCAAAAAATTACTCACGAAACCAACATATGGTATATTAACCGAAATATTATGTATAAATATAAATGTTAATCAGTTGATTTTATTAAATATTGTTTATTGTTGCTGAAACAATTACTGACAAGAAATTGAAGTCTTTGATTTCCTATTATGGATTTATTTGGTATAAAAGCTAGTGTCTAGATAAACCTTAAGTATATTTACAATTGTGAAGTACGAACAAATACATAAAGGTAAATGGGTTATTTATTTTGTTTGTTGAAAACACACAAATTCTGTATGATTACATAAAACAAAACACATTCACCATACAAATATCGTTTCTACCAAGTTTCATACATTTCTATTTAATTTGCCTAACACAGAATTTCGATTGATGATAATCTATGTTTGCAGGACATTTTAACATTTCATTCAGAAAAAGTTTAGACTCTTCAATAAAAGGAGGATATTCTTAAAAATTGTAAATAACAAATTCTGTCTGCGTGTGACATTTTGAGGGCGTTATTTATATAAAGCAAATGCAATAACTCACCAAAATTGGTCTGGAAGGAAGGGAAGTCTTTATTCAATGCAGCAAAAAGACAATGTAACAAATTTTGTTTTGTTCTTAGTTATCATGCCAAATTCTTTCTTTATGCACAACAGCTTGACGTAAATGTATCCAATCTTCGCCACTGATTCAATGACTTAAACAATTTAGAATTAAATTAGTTAAGTTATTTGAATATACCATAAATTACCATATTTGTATTATTGCCGTAGCAGTATTTTTTATCGGCATTAGCTGGCAGCAAAATTGGTGACATATTTTTCAATGGCATTCGAAGGAAATAAGTTGCTATTAATCATGGCATTGACAACAGTATAATATTTCTTTTGCAGATAAGATGTGGTTGTAATCAACAGTAAATACACAAGATTTAAGTACATGCATACCATCCTTATTGTAACGTTCCGTGGACAAACATGTATAGAAAATAACACTGTTCATGTGCTAACATTTATATTATTTGAACGCATAGCATTTGGGCGGGAAATTTGTTTGTTACACTTAAAAAAAGATATGCGTATCAAACAAATGTGAAGAGATTGTAACATTACATAATAAAGCGGCAAAGGCAAATTCAGCAGTAATAAGATCAGTAAAATGTCAGCTAAAATAAAAGTATAATGTCAATTAATATACCAGAAATTTCTTATGTATAAAATAATATGTTTTTAGCATAAAAATATTGACCGGATATTGTTTTGATGTATGTAAAAGCTTATAAGCATTGCCCAATTTATGCTGTATTAATAACCTTAAAAGCCTTTATGTCGGCTTTTCAGAACGAGTTTCAAACAAGACAGGGAAATTAAATAAGGTTGATAAACCAACAAATGTCTTATTTTCTGCGCAACAAATGTCACACGTGCTTATATTTTCACGCTTCCATTCAGCAATGAAATCACTCCCATTGCTCTTACAGTGATATCAAATATGCAACAGCAAATTTTGTTCTCAAATACAGCACATGCTGTCACCATTTCCTATCTTACACACGACACTTTGTCTTGTTAATTACATTTTAATTAACAATAAAGATAACTGACAACCATCCCGTTCGTGTAAAAGTTAACACAATGACATTGCCTTTGCCAATCAATCATCAATGAAACGTCTGTTATCTGTCATCGTTGCATTCCTTTAATGTTTTAAACTAAAGTGTTGCTGACATTTCTATAATTCCTATTTGAATTAATGCCTAAAATGCATGTTTAAGATCTGAATACTTTCGTTTTGACCAGATTGATATCAATTGACTATTTAAACTTTCAACAGAATAACTTATAGGTGCTAAAGTTAACTCAACAACACAGTTTAATATTAATTAAATGTTCTCTTAACGAAAAAAAGGACTCGGAACTAACCAAAATGGAAATTTGAAAGGGGCTAAAAAGTCTGCATATCACAGATAAGCTGACAAAAGACCAATTTAGAAAGCCGGCCACATATCCTAAGGGTGGTTATAAGTATTCAAAGTAAGGAATACTGGAACCATCAGAGCAGAAAAAAAATAAATATAAAGAGCTAAAAATACCACAAACACAATAATAATGTCGTGTTGAACATGGAAATATAACTGATTGTATGTACGGGGAGACTTTTATGGCATAAGCAACACTGATGTGGCGATGATTGGAAAAAAAGAGAAAAATATAATGCATAAATGCTTATAGTCATAGATACGTATTTGAAACGATTTTTGCTGTGAAAATTGACCTATAATTTAGACCTGGGGCAGATTAACTTCGAGCCGGGTTGACTTGCACCGGACTGTTTATACTGTTTTAAGAAGTAAATTCTGTTTCAAGATAAATTTCGATGTAAAAATATGGGGTTGAAATTTTATTTGACGTTGACTTATTTAAGTTTTACATACGAGCCCACGTTCAACCCAATTCAATGGTCTAAAATAGAAACATGTCGCTTTTCGCTTTGTCCGTAAACAAGGAATTTCTGCTACAATAAGGTCAATATCTCCACTTGCAGCTGTTTGTTCTAAAGAATGATATATCATTCGATTTAGAATTAAACCATTATAAGTAGATGTTTGGAAGGTCAATGGCATTTCTTTCTTTCTGGAAAGTCAACTATTTACTGCGCTGGCTGATAGAGAAATCAATCAGATTTGATTTGAATAGTATTTGTACAACGTAGATGTTTACCAAAGAACAGTTGTTCTTGATAATAAAGCCAAACTCCTCTCAATATATCACAAAAAGTCAAACGTTAAACTTAATTACATATGTAAAATCAGCAATTAATTATTTAAAAATGAAATACCAGTATAAAAACAATTAAGTTGAAAATATGTTAGTTTGAATGTTTCAATTGTAAAAAAGCTATACGCATGCATGTGTATATATATTTGTGTCCTGAATTGTCTCTGTAACCGACATAAGATAATACCTCGACGTTAGAAACAGAATGATATTGATAAAAATAAATCAGATATTTGACAACTGAATTTTCTATATAGAAATGACAACTAAAAAACGACTATTTGTAAACATTCTCTGTATACCCTGCTTTTACTTATATTCTCCCGTACACAATTTTAAACATGGTAAGCTACTAGACTAGCTTCATATTTTCTCTTGCGTGACATGCTCTGAGCAAAATTGTGTCCCTGGTAGACTTTATCAATTTTACTTAACCAAACGTTATAATGTGATAACAGCAATGTAAAATGGATGTTTACAGAGACAATACGACAGGGAGACCGTAATAGGAACACATTTATTTCAATTTAAAAATTGTATTTTTATCTATTACAAGTCGTCACCCAGCTAACAAAATGACAAGACCTATGTCTCAATGTCAACATGAATATGTTTTTAGAGGAAACAGAAAATTCAATTTACAGAAAATTCCAGTATCGGATCTAAGACGCTGGTGTATTTTTTTATTTGACACAATATTTGATATCAATATTTGACATTTCTCTTCAACATTTGTAATACAGAAATGTAAACAGATGCAGTCTAATACGATCCTTACAAGTAACTTATTCATTTCTGTTTGTTGTGTTAGACTACGGTATATATCAGTTTCGGAAAGTCAATCTATGAAATTGTCTAAAACTTGACAAGTTTTACCAGAATGTCTTTCATGACAATCAGCAATAAATCACAGCAAACTGTTTTACCAAGGAAATGACGTTACTACACGTAATAACATCTCAAATAATCTCAATACATCTGAACGCAACGAATGTTCTTGTTAACAAACACCTACAGATTAATGTTTATCAAATCTTTTCTCATATTCAAATTAGATTATTATAAAAACGAAAAACAATGATTGGTCTTATAGAACGTCATGAACGGCAAAACTGAAAATGTTGCACGGTCGGTTTGATTGGATAGCTTTAAACAGCTGGCGAATTTAGAGTGAATATCATTGGGAGTTTAGTTTTAGCCGCACAGTAATCAATACTCTATTGTAAGTATTAAAAAAAATCAGTTCATAATATTTTGTTTTTAATATGAATTTTACGAGGCAATAAATTGATGATGTCATAAATGAGTGCACATCACTTGATAGAAGACTGTTAGTGATAATGGATACTTGTACTATCTGAGAAGTATTGCCATTACCATCTGTTATGATTAACAAGTTAATAAGGTTTATTTGGCGTTTTTTTTCTTTAGTTGTTTTTGTGTAACCTAATGGAAAATAACACTGAAATGTTGTACTTTTCTATAATATACTACATTATCAACATTATAAATTATCTGGCAGGCAAAGTATTTCCAAATGATTTTCCATTCAAGATAATAACTCAAATTATATAGTATTTCACTGAGAAAAAACCGTATCGACGGCTCCTTTTAAAACTTACAGGACATATTTAATATTGTGTAACATAATAGAGAGTTGATTGATAATCTTATGAATAACGACCATCTTAAAGCTCGCGACATTTTTAATGTAACTATTTTTTTTTCGGAAATATATATACTATTTATTGCAAAATACTTCTTGACGTATTTAATTATTGAGGTATAGCAAGTAAATGGATTAAATTTTCAGCTTTTTAAAGTTAAAGCCCGATGGACATTTTGAATATAGCAATAATAAAAGACGTATATTGTGACTAATAACGACATTAGACATGGTTCAGACTACTTTGTTTAATATCATTAAATGCTGAAAGAACGATACTAATGCTTAAACTATCACTGGCTCTGTATCTATCCTGAAAATACCATTAATTTAAGTTATTCATATGTCATGCAGTGTTCAAAACTAAACATATCTAACCCAATTGTACTATGTATCAGTTGTATTCTCAAATTTGACATCCTTTATGTTCCTTTTGAATATAACAGGGAAAGTATATTTTTAAAATCACTATTTTTCTTTAAGATATAGAGACTATGAAAATCAGTTTTAACGCATGATATGCAAATAGAGCTAAATAGCAGTTTATCATTAAAAGATGTTCTTCTGGTGCGTTATGTCCCTTAATCATTTACAAATTTAAATTTAAGGTACATTGTAAATGTAACATTGTTTTTTTTTAAAAGAAATAGATGATGGATAAATAAGAACTATAAATCTATTTTTTAAATTGTTATTTTTGAACATATTTATTCTTAAAAGGTTGCTGAAATATATCGTCATAGAAGTAAACATCTCTCTGTTATGCTGATCAATGGCATGCTTAAAATAAACTTGTCTACTTGCATACTTAACAAAATGTACTGTGATAGTTATAGAAATATTATATAATATTTAGTAATTAATCTAAGAAAAACCATGTCGAAAGGTAAGAAATTAGATTTCTATAAACAGATACTTAATAACTTTAATATATGCTACTAATATTATAAATTATGATAAGATAGTTAACCTATCTTAACTAATACTGATGAAACGAGTTTCTTCTTTTGAATGTTTGGTAATTCTTTCAACACTAAAAGTTTTTCATGCTGCATTGGCAATAAAGTCATACTTGTCCAATGATGCTTGCCTTATTTTGAGACATTTATTTCTATTTTAGTGCTAATATTAGGTCAATATGTCTACTTGATAGATGTTAAGGATGATAAATCACAGAGGAAAGAAATAAACTCTTGTAGTCAGAAAAAGTATCAGTCAATGAAAACTGCAAAACTAGAGATAGTTTTTATAGTTTAATTTGAATAACTGTCTTGTACATTAGTTTTCTTATTCTTTCATATGTTTCAAAATTAATAACTTATTCTATGAATCAGAATTCAACATTTAAATGTTTTGAGAAAATTTTAATTTAAAAACATCTGCAAATGTGTTCATACGGTGGTTATCATGGAATTTTCAATGTAAATGCTCGTACCATCCCATGAAACGTACATATTGTCTTCAGGAAAAAGATTGCATGTACCCTTAACGAGAAAACAATGGACATAACTAAATAAAATGTCATTGTGAAAGAGGATCAGATAAAACCAAATGTCGGGTCATCACTATACCGGATGGAATATAGGATTGAAGTTATTCGGTAAATAGTGAGTTTCAGGCCTGCTCTTTAAAACCGCACTAAAATCTTATAAAAAAGTAATGGAACATCGGAACGTAGTAGCAATTATTTGCGTAAATATAAAATGCTAGTATATGGAATGCATGTACATGCAATACGTTTAATACAATAAAATCAATAACAGTTTAATACAATTATCCAATATGTGCTTCTGACGAAAACAAAATGTTAAACTTTTCTCTGTTAACTTAAGTTATGATGTCGTTTTAGTATATGAATTATAAAGATCTACAGTTATGATTGGTTCTTTTGTCTACATCTTCAAAACATTGAAAATAACTTTACTGAAGTTACATATAAGCCATTAATTGATTCCTTTAATTGTTATTGTCCTTTCGTTGCTCAAATGTAAAGCAAATCACTTCAAGACTGACATTTGCAGTTTTAACATATCTTAAAGATATTTATTAACTATTAAACTGTCACTGAATTTGCAGACACAATGAATTATTTTCTACTATACTGTTGTATAATCACAAATATTATCTAAAGGTCATAATTCTACATTTTTCTTTTTATTCATATCTTGTCTGAAACATACGTGTTTATTTCATTTATTTTGAAACAATAATATAACTTATTGAGACGTTGAATATATATAAGATGCAATTCCTGCACATACAGAGTATTATCTTCCTGCTTTACAAATCTAACATAAATGTATGAAACTTGAAGGAAACCTTCTAATAAGTTGATTTTTAAATATAGACTGCATTTTAAGAACACCAGTTTGTGTTTTGTGTTTCTGTTATACAAAATTGTCTTTATTTTTTTTTAATTTGGCTCTTCTTCAATTTTGTTTTTCAGTTATTGGTACCCTAACCCTTTGACGGAAAATAGTATGGATTATCGAAAACTAGAATTAATGTTAAATAAATTGTATTATAAATCGTACAAGGATGATATTTTAATTCATATCATCTCATGAATCCACAGTTTTTTTAATGAATTTATAAATTGTTATAATTCTATCTCGAGGTTAAAAAATACTTAATTAAGAGGCAAACAGAAATAAGCATACAGAAATAAGATAATGGGTACCGGCAGTATATTGTAGTGTGGTCCAATTTTTCTTTTGAGAAATAACAATGTATACTTGTTATAGAGTTTTACAGTTTTCAGTCACGTAGTTTTTATATAGATTAACAGCAATCCACATGAATACATTGCTTTCCGCGAAATAAATGTTTACAAATTAAGGTCAGATTTTCGCATCGTAACATGGTCAGCGATTGGCTAAAAGATGCAGTTTAAGTATGAAAACTTATTTAGAAACTAAAATATGACAAACAAGATCAACAAGGAAAGGCGGCGTTCAATGAACACTGTATTGTTTTCTGATGAAAATAAAATATTTCATAAGTCTCAAGTAGAATTTGTGGCTGGGATATTTGCATTATAAAAAGGCGAGTCCTGTGATCAGCAGAAAATTTCGAAGAAAAGGAGGGTAATCGTTTTTGAAGTGTTTTTGCAAAAACATTTGGTTGGCTAACCCTACATAACAAGATAATTTTAATGTGTCAGGCACTTCATTCTGCTAGAAAATCTCATCTTCAGCATGAAAACTTTAAGGTAGAATTAGGGACCATTTTTCATAATGTAAGTATATGAGAGTTTCACATTAAACTACTAGATTTGGGTAACATTTTCTCCTTCATTGATACGTTACATGCTCTGAGTAAAATTGTGTCCCTGGTAGACATAATCAATTTGACCTAACCAAACGTTAGTAATTTAAAATTACTGTTTACAGACGATATGGCGGGGAGAAAGTAATAGGCACACATTAATTTCAATTTAAAAGTTGTATTTTTATTTATTTCAAGTCGTCTCCTAGCCGAGAAATGACAAGACCTATGTCTAAATGTCAACATGACTATGTTTATAGAGGAAACAGAAAATTCAATTTACAGATATTTCAGTATCAGTTTTGAGACGCTGTGGTGTATTTTTTCATTTGACACAATATTTGGTATTTGATATCAATATTTGACTTTTGTCTTCAGCATTTGTAATACAGAAATGTAAACAGATGTAGTCTAATACGATCCTGACAAATAACTTATTCATTTCTGTTTGTTGTGTTAGACTACGGTATATATCAGTTTCGGAAAGTCAATCTATGAAATTGTCTAAAACTTGACAAGTTTTACCAGAATGTCTTTCATGACAATCAGCAATAAATCACAACAAACTATATTACCAAGGAAATGAAGTTACTACACGTTATATCATCTCAAAAACCTGAAAGCAACGAATGTACTTGTTTACAAACACATACAGATTAACGTAAATCAAACTTTTTTCTAAAATTGAAATTTAATTACAATGGAAAAGAAAAACCCTAAAGAACGCCATGAACGTCAAAATTGAAAATGTTGCAGGGGCGGTTTGACTTATTTGACGAAATAAACTCATCAGCAATATATATCATTGAGAGTTTAGGTGTAGCCGCACAGTGATAATACTCTTTCGAAAGTAAACTATAATAAAAACAATATTAGTATATAACATTTTGCTTTAAATATTAGCTTTAAGAGGCCATGATGTAATGACGTCATAAATGCGTATGAGCAATACATGAAAGGAGGCTGATATATATATTTTAGCCCAAAGAGATAAATAATTCATTTAGATTAAATTTAATTTAAGTAATATTTTCCTCGTGAACATCCAGCTGTATAACTTACATTTTCACTGGTGTGTAAACCACTTGTGGCTACACAATGTGCATCTGGTGTTCAAAACGTGAAATATATTTCGAACTCTCATTGGCACGAACAAATATCCTCTATATAATTCCGTTTGTCTTTAAAATAGGTAATATGGAAAAGAAAGGTTTATTCTTATAATTATGTGATGTACAGCTGTGTGAAGAAAACATAAGACACATTATAGGCGCACATGCTATGTAGCTAATAGATGGCTTATGTAAAGCTTTTATCCAATCGTTACCGAGATCTTACACTTATTGTCATCTGTTGATTTGTTTATATCTTTTGTTATGATATTGACCACTATATTTCTTCATAATTTATGCAGACAATATTAGAGTCCTGAACACAAAAACAGCGAACTCCTTCTAATAAATCCATTATGCTTGACATAAGGTTTACTTAATTGGTGATTATAACAGACAATTATTTTAGTTTCCTTGTCAAAGGATGTTAATTGTGAAACAGACCAGTATCTACATGCTTATCATCTTATATTGTATGATTTATTTGGCTTATTGTAAGGAAGCAAATGGGTGGTCAATTGTTCTAATAATGTGAAAACACTTTCATGTAATGATAGTGCGTGGAGAGGGGTAATCAATCAGCATTGTGTGATAAATAACTCTTGTGCGACAGCGGTATTGTATATTTATCGATCATGTATGGTATATTACAAAATCATAAATAATATTTGGAAATGATTTTGCACAGCATTGAAATTGCAATTCTAAATAATCGTTTTGCCCATTACTACAAATTATTGATTTTAATGCGCCGTATTTTGAAAAAAGGAAAATAAGTTGACGAATCGTTTGTTCAGTTGGCTTTAAAACTAGTAATTTATCGTTTGTATATATCTTGAGCAAGGTTCCTTGAACGTAACAGCACGTACTGTTTGACAGTTTTATGTTGTTATATAAGAGTATAAACATTATCATATATAGTTTAAAACGCTTTTTATGTTTGAACCATAAATGTTACTGGTCTCTGGTGTTAAAATATACATATATTGTTTCAGACGTCATTAGTAAGTGATGTTTACAATACTTTCACACAACGTGTTATCAATTAAACCTGTACAATAAGGTGCGGTGTTCATTTTCAATTTCCCATTACCAAAGATAACACTTATCATTGACGAAATCTTACAAGTTGCTGACAGATTAATACGAGAAACAAGTATTAATTATAGATGTTAAGATATGGATAATCCAAGACAAAAGATAATTATTCAAAAGACTGAATGAGGTTTATCTCTTCTATTAAAGTACGAATGTCTGACAAATATGAAAGTTCTTCTGTCTGCCACTCTTCACTTTGATAATCAATTTTGTTTTAAATTTTTTTTTTGAATTTCTTATCGTATGTGTTAGAAGTGCCAATGCTTCTGGAAGAATATTGTTTTAAATGCGAGCAGATTTCCCAAATATATTATACAAATATAATGTACTACCTAATCAAAGAATTAACGGATCCAAAAGATTTTGGTTTCTCTCTCAATAAAACCTGCGATTATTTTCTCGCAAATTGTTTATACAAGTTATTTTTACTTTGTCTGTATTAAAATTGCTACGTGATATGTGAATGTTTAATGTAACTTACATCACGATTACGTATTAATTATGATTTTATCCGGGCTTAAATCTATTAAAAAGTAGCCTTCATTCAATTAAATTTTGTTCACACTTTTAGGCACATTACATGTTACATCAATTTTGACAAACTAATAAAAATACTATGGCAAAATAAAAATAATAAACCCCAACACCACAAATTTCTCATTGGGTTTGTTTGTTTGTTTTGGGCTTTACGTCACATCGACACAGTATAGGTCATATCACGACGTTCCAGCTTTACTGATGGAGGAAGACCTCAGGTGCCCTTACGTGCATTTTTCAGGCACGAACGGGTACCTGAGTAGAACCACAGACGTTCCGTAAGCTAGCTGGATAGCTTCCTCACATGAAAGAATCCAAAGTCCCTGTCGGGATTCGAACCAACAGCGGTGAGGGGCAAGTGGTTTGAAGTCTACGACCTTAACCTTCTCCTTGGGTAATTTGTTGCAATTAAAGTTTAAGTATTTTCATGCAAGACTATACAAGTAAATATGCACGATGTTTTGCGACTTCAAGAATCTGCTGCTTCCGATTATTGTACCTTTCCTTGATATTTTAACAGGAAGTTCATACGTTTATACACTGTGTGAATGCAATAATTGTTTTGATTGACATTCCTTTTACATGATCATTGCAATTAAATACATTTTCAGAACATGCATATTGGGTTACAACAAAAAAGGCACAATGTTTTTATGACATAAGTGAACAATGATGGATATTGCTTGAAATACAAAAGACATGCTGAATCTTAAACTGTTAAACGTTTACGTTATAGAATCAACTGTGCATGATGCGGAAAATCATCGGAAATCATTAAACTGTTTTAAAATGCATCATTTGCTGACAGATTTTACGTTCTTGTTTATAAAAAAATGTTTTTGTGGTGTGGTAAAACAGCCGATTTCAATTATGATTTCATGTTACAGTTTGAAAGAAATACCTTGTGAAATAAATATCGTTCTTGGGTCGATAGGTCTAGATTGTTTATACTTTTCTCTTGTGTTTTTCTTTTGGAATTTATTTAGGTTACCAATCTGTCAAAGGTAAACTGATTAGAGTCACTGTCTAGAGTTACATGTTCATATAAATCGAATGTTTTTATGTATCTAAATGCTTACTGTGTCATCAGATACTATGCGGGCTATGATGATACGATTGGTATGATCAACGCATATTTCTTTATATGTAGTGAGTAAAAATACACATTTCAAGTTAAAAAATGTTTAAAAGTGCAACAGTGTATCATGGCCTGTTTATTTTCCATTTTATTCTCAAGTAAAACGAACTTTCTCAGTCAGAAAATAAGCAGGTGCAAATAGCACAAATATACAGTGATAATTGATACTTGTACTATCTGAGAAGCATTGCCATTACCATCTGTTATGATTAACAAGTGAATAAGGTTTTTATTTGGCGCTTTTCTTTAGTTGTTTTTGTGTAACCTAATGGAACTTACACAAAGGTAGTTGCTCTACTTTATTATGATTGACACGTTCACAAAAACACTGAAATGTTGTATTTTTCTATAATATATACTACATTATCAACATTATAAATTCTCTGACAGGCAAAGTATTTTCAAATGATTTTCTGTTCCAGATAATTACTCAAATTATATAGTAAAACTCAAATTATATATATAAAACTAACAGGACATATTTTATATTGTGTAACATAGATTGATTTGATAATAGAGAGTTGATTGATAATCTTATGAATAACGAGCATCTTAAAGCTCGCGACATTTTTAATGTAATTTTTGTTAGGAAATATATATACTATTTATTGCAAAATACTTTTTGACTTTTTTAATTATTAGGGTATAGCAAGTCAAATGGATTAAATTTTCAGCTTTTTTTTTTAAAGTTAAAGCCCGATGGATGAGCTTTGAAACACAAGGAAAAAGACAGATGCCAAACGTGACTGTGTGAATTAATTTTACGTAGCTAGATAAGAACCTTTTGAATATAGCAATAATAAAAGACGTATATTGTAACTACTCTGTTTAATATCATTGAAGGCTGAAAGAACGATTCTAATGCTTAAACTATCACTGGCTCTTTATCTATCCTGAAAATACCATTAATTTAAGATATTCATATGTCATACATTGTTCAAAACTATACATATCTAACCAATTGTTATATGTATCAGTTGTTTTCTCAAATTTGACATCCTTTATGTTCCTTTAATATATAACAGGAAAGTCTATTTTTAAAATCACTATTTTCCTTTAAGATAAAGAGACTATTAAAATCATTTTTAACATAAAGCTAAAAAGCAGTTTATCATTAAATGATGTTCTACTTGTGCGTGCGTTATGTCCCTTATTCATTAACAAATTTAAATTTAATGGTAACTTGATCTTTATTGTAAGGTACAATGTAAATTGTTACATTGTTTTTCTTTAAAAAAAATAAATAGATGATGGACACATTACAACTGTATTTTTTGCATTGTTATTTTTGAACCTATTTATCTTCCATGTCCTTTCTTAAAAGGTTGCTAAAATATATAATCATAGAAGTAAACATCTCTCTGTTATGCTGATAAATTATAGTTATAACAATAAACTGGTCTACCTTCATAACTTCATTACTATTATATTTATAGAAATGTTATGTCTGGTCATTAATTGAGTAAAACATGTCGGACAGAGAAATTAGACTTCTATAGACAGATACTTAATAACCTTCATATATGCTACTAATATTATATGTTAAGATAGTTAACATGTCTTAACCATTACTGATATAACAATTTTCTTCTATTGAATGTTTGGTAAGTCTTCCAACACTCAGAGTGTTTCAAGCTGCATTGGCAATAAAGTCATTCTTGTTCAATAATGTTTGCCTTTTTTTGAGGCATTTATTTCTATTTTAGTGCTAACATTAGGTCAATATGTCTACTTGATAGATGTTAAGGATGATAAATCACTGAGGATAGAAATAAACTCTTTTAGTCAGATAAAGTATCTGTTAATGAAAACTGCAAAACTAGAGATAGTTTTCATGTTTAATTTGAATAACTGTCTAGTAAATTAGTTTTTTTTCCATTTGTTTAAAAAATAATTACCTATTCTATGAATCAGAATTCAACATTTAAATGTTTTGAAAAATTTTGAATTTAGAAACATCTGCAGGTTTTTTCATACGGTGGTTATCATGGAACCTTAAAAGAGACACGCTTGTGCCATCTCATGAAAAGTGCGTATGGTCCTCTAGTAAAAGATTGTCTGTACACTTAACGAGAAAACAATGGGAAGAACTAAATGTCATTGTGAAAGAGGATCAAATAAAACCTCATGTCGTGGCATCACTTTACCTGATTTAATATGGGATTAAAGTTATTCGGTAAACAGTGAGTTTCAGGACGTTTACAGTTATACAGCCTTGCTCTTTGGAACCGCATTTATATCTTTTAAAACAATATGATTAAACAACGGAACGTAGTAGGAATTATTGGCGTTAATATAGAATACATGGAATAAGTGTAGATGCAATACTTAATTTGTTTAAGGAATACAATGAAATCAATTAAAGTTGAATGCAATTATAAAATACGTGATTCTGACGTAAAAATGTAAAACCTTTCTCTGTTAACTAAAGTTATCATGTCTTTTATTATATGATTTAGATGTATCGTTGATTCTTTGTCTGGATCTTCAAAACATCGAAACCAATTTCACTGCAATTACACATAATCATATTCCTTCATTGTTTGTTTTCATCATTATTATCTTTTCGTTGCCCAAGCATAAAACAAATCTCTTCTAAACTGACATTTGTGGTTTATCATTTTTTGAAGATATTTATTAGATATCAACATGTCACTGAACTTGCAGACAGAACGAATTATTTTATACTATACTGTTGTATAAGCGCTAATATTATCAAAAAGTCATAATTCTCCATTTTTCTTCTTTCAGAACCAATTCATTCACATTTCGTCTGGAGCATACGTGTTTATTTAATATGATGGGAAACAAAAATATAATTTATTGAGACGTTTAATTTATTAGATGCAAATCCTGCACGCAAATTTTAGCTTGAAGGAAACGATAATCTATGTTAATATTTTTTATTTGTTTAATACATTATAACAATAAATGCGCTTTATAAGTTTTAAATACGTATTAATCTATGAAATAAGATGATTGTTATAGCATGAACGTCAGTTCTTTGATAAAATGTCTTTTTTTACGAAACATGAGGTTATGTTTTTGTCTGGCTTTGCACAATTTTATTTTTCAGTTATAACTATATGACGGAAATCATAAATGAAACAAGGATGATAATTTAATTGATATCATCTCATAAACTAACATATTGTTTTATGAATATCTCGAAATATCAAAATACAAAAATAAGACGTGAGGGAATTAGCATAAAGAAATTAGATAAAAGCACCGGTAGTTATTTGAAGTGTGGTCCAATTTTTCTTTTGAAGAATGACAATGGATACTGGTAATGTAGTTTAACATGTTTATATTCATACATTGTTTTAATATAGACTTCTCGTAAAAAGCAATCCATTCGTACGAATATATTTCACTCCACGAAACAAATGTTTAGATATAAAACTACAAGACAATATGAACATGATATGTTACATGCTCGCTCTGAGTAAAATTGTGTCCCTGGAAGACATAATCAATTTTACCTAACCAAACGTTACAATTTGATATCAAGTAATTTAAAATTGCTGTTTACAGACAAAAGTACGGGGAGAAAGTAATAGGGGCACATTTATTTCAATTTAAAAAATTGTATTTTTATCTATTACAAGTCGTCTACCAACCAAGGAAATGACAAGACCTATGTCTCAATGTCAACATGACTGTGTTTATAGAGGAAACAGAAAATTCAATTTACAGACAATTCCACTATTGATACTGAGACGGTTGTTTAGTTTTTTTTTTAATTTGACATCATCAATATTTGACATTTTCCTTTAATGTTCATAATACAGAACTGAAAACTGATGCAGTGTATGAAAAAATACAAAGATGAAGTCGTTTCTTCTTGTAGTATTAGTATACTGCTTACAGGCCGTGAAAATCAATCTATATAATTCTAAAACTTGACAAGTTTTACCAGAATGTCTTTCATGACAATCGGCAATAAATCACAGCAAACTATATTACCAAGGGAAACCACATTACAACGGAAATAAAGTTACTTCACGTAATATTATTTCGAAAGTCTCAAAACATTTGAAAACAACGAATATACTTGTTTAACATAAGACTGTAATGACGATTTAATTTTTTTTCTCTCTAACAATAACCAGAAATGAATAAATTGCTTGATATAGCTGACGAAATCTTACAATTGTTCAGTAATGTGTATTAAATCTAGCTTTAGCCGCAGTATATTTGAATGCAGAGGAATTACATTTTTACATAAAAATGAATACGTGAAAGAAAATCATAAAATATTTTCAAGTCTGCAAAAAGGTATTAAACAGATAAACAATTCATTAAAATTTAATATTAATTTTAACCATATTTTACGCTTTAAATTACCTCTTCACTGGCGTGTACACCACCTATGATAACAATTGTGCATGGTGAAATATTTCTACGACCCAGCAACAAGAAACAGCGACAAGAAGCCCAGGACCTCATTTGTATATTACAGCTTTACTTTATCTTTACAAAACATAGTATCAATCATACACGAACACGAGGCGTGGTATTCTTTTTCATTTTCCTAATTACAAAGAAAGCACTTATCAGAAACGTAGATTTAACAAGTTGTTGACAGATAATAACGAGGAACAATAATTAATTATAGATGTTAAGATAGTGATAATCCAAGACAATAGATAATTATTTAAAAGACTGAATGACCTTTATCTCTATTCTATGATAGAACGTATGGTGTTCTGTTTTTTAATTTCTGTCTTTGTTTTCCAGTCTTAGAAACAATCATTCCTTTGAATTTCTTATCGTGTATGTCAAAAGTAACAATGCTTAACTCTTCACGTTAACTTAACATTGGTAGACATTACAACGTTCCGCACGATGAAAATGTAAACTCATGCTGAAGAAGAATTTCACCTCGTTTTTGAATGCACAGCTTATGTCGACTTTGGAAGAATCTATATATACACGTACAAAAGTTATAAAGTTTATGTCATTAATGCATAGCAGTTTTTAGAAAATTAAGAAAAATTGGACTGTATTGTTATAAATCCTTCAAATAAAATGATTCACTATTATCAGGATATAAAATATTTTCAAGCCATTACAAGAATATGTATGCTTTTTCTTTGTTTAGCGACAATAGGTTTGGAATGCCTGAGTCAAATGGAATATATGTTCTGGTCTATATGAAATTAAATTGTTTTAAATTCAAGCCCATTAGATTCGTTATGGCTTACATGAAGATGACATATTAATCATATGTTTTATAAAAGAAATATTCATTCACGGCATGAATCAATTCATAGTAGTCTTCATTTTGTTAATGTTTGTTTGCACTTCCGTGCACATTGTATTGAAACTTTGGGGGAATATGTATCATATGTTGTTACAAAATTTCTTTATAATCAATTTACAGTAAATAATACTAGAGCCAAATAACTAATAACACCAAAACAATACATTGAAAGGAACATTTCTTCTTTGAAAATATGTACAATTAGTTTGATGACTATAATGGCATAGCATAAAGATCACAAACTTTTAATCTTATTTTTCCCATTCTAAATTTTCTATTACGTTGATAAATGACTGTACCATGTCTTGTATGACTATACAATGAAATATGAACGATGTCTTGTTATTTATTACAAGACGCTGCTACTCCCGATTACTGTATCTTTCTTGAATATTGTACAGGAAATACGTTCATTTACACACCGTGGAAATGCAACAAATGTTTCTTTTTTCTGTTTTCATTGACATTTCTTTTACATGATCACTACAATTAAATAAATTTCTGAACATGCATATTTGGTTACAATAAAAAAAGTCACAATGCTTTATGACATAACTGAATATTGATAGCAATTTCTCAAAGACAAGTGACATGCTGAATCATTAACTTTAAAAGGCTTTACTATTATGAAATCCACTGTGAACAATGCGGAAAATCATCGGAAATCATTAATCTGTTTTAAAATGCATCATTTGCTGACAGAAATTATGTAATTGTTATAAAAAATGTATTATTGTTAAGTGGTAAAACAACATATTTCAATTACGATGTCATGTAACAGTTTGACAAAAATAACCTTGTGAAATAAATATCGTTATATAAAATCGGGTCCGGTTGTAACGTATCTGTACTTTTCTTTAGTGTTTTTTTCTTTTCGTTGAATTTAAGTAAATGATTCGTATTAAAGGAAAGAAAGAAATTTCTTGTGTTATATATGTTTTTCATTTAAATGGTAGCGTTTCCTTTTGTATGGAAATGCTATTTAACCCATATCTTACCTAACTACTAGCCTACATACAAATCTATAAACATGTCAACTTAAATATCTCACTTTTAAATCAACTCAGTCTTACAACATTCATCTATTTTTATTCTTTTATAAACGTTACAGCTATATAAAATATTCTCGTTTCAATTATATGGGTGCTGATAATTGAATGACACTGAAACGATGCTTGATGATTGGATGATTTTATCTAGTGATAAATGGATAAGTTCAGATGAAGTGACTGTATCCAAATATTTACTCTGTCAGCTGATACAATGTGAGTTTTGAAGATATCTTTTGTAATGGTAAAAATAAGGATTGTCTTGATTAACACGTGGATAAGGCAATGGTTAATAGTATAACCTAATGAATTATAAATTCATGTAAAAGAAGTTGCATTATTTTGCTTTAATTACAACGCATGCAAAAAAGTAAAACGATTGTACTTATCTATGATACATATGTATACATTTTCTGACTGGCCAATTAATTCCAAATTAATTTCTAATTTCCAAAATATATTATGTAACACTGCATTAACATATATATATATATTTCGTTGTTTAGAAGTTTAAGGTATATATATTAAACTTCTAAACAACGAAATACAAAAATTTACAAACGTTATCAAAATAACTAAGCAAGGGTGCAACATCATGCCAATAAAACAATATGAACAAACATTCATAAACAAAATATTGTCGATCAATGCCTTAACATTCTTAACACTTACAACCGCAGGCAATAATGAATCCCGTGACTATGAAACATCCTGGCTGATATCTACAAAGGTATTTTAAATCAGTGCTCAAGGCATGTACAGAAAATAGCAGGCTTTGAAAATTATGTTTTCAGAAGATTGGCCTTTATTCAGAGTTTTCAGGGCTATTACAACTAACATACATGTATAAAGGGACAAGGTCTTAATTTAAGACGGTCTCTATCAAGCCAAGAAAGCCCTGTAATTTTAATGTTCATTTCTTGGAGGGCATTTGCCTTTGACTGGAAAATCCCTTCTAAATGTAACAAATCTTATGAGTTGAGACTTACTTTGAATGAAGGTTCTTCTTTTCTCTATATATGGCACTGGCTGAAAGGTCTGACACGCCACTTGCTGAGGGGTCTGACACGCCACTGCTTTGGCTGAGGGGTCTGACATGGCACTGGCTGAGAGGGCTGTCATTGCACTTGGTGTGGAATCTAGGTCATCAGGACTTGCACTAAAATAGCAAATAATAAAAAAAACACTTTTATTAAGTGAAGAATGATAATAAATAAGCCCATGTCACATGAAATACTGCATGAAATACTTCATGACAAAAAGAAATTGCACTGATGTTTTATTGAATATGTATTGTAAGTCCTTGCAATGGTCACTCTAATTGGTTTGCTTCTTTTTGTAATGTTACATTCTACTTTTATTTAATTAAATAAAAAGGTTGTTCTTGCCGATAGTAATTTACGTGTAGCCTTGTCAATGTGTAGTAATTTATGTGTAGCCTTGTACATGTATTTATATATTACCTAGCATCAATGGACCCTAGATCTGGCCTCCACTTAACCTCTGCTGAATTGCTTGTGTCTTCAATGGGTGGTTGGCTGTGATGTAGACCTGGCGTCTGACTGGTCTGTAGACCTGGCGACTGGCTGGACTGTAGAATTGGCGACTGACTGGGCTGTAGACCTAGCGACTGGCTGGGCTGTAGTTCGGGCGACTGGCTGGGCTTTAGTTCGGGCGACTGGCTAGACTGTAGAATTGGCGACTGGCTGAGCTGTAGACCTGGGAACTGACTTGACTGTAAAACTGGCGACTGACTGGGCTGTAGATCTGGCGACTGACTGGGCTGTAGACCTAGCGACTGGCTGGACTGTAGAATTGGTGACTGACATGGATCAAGCTCTTGTGACTCCAAATTTTCATCAAACACTGGAAACTTACTAGCTTCTTTGCCTTATAACTGGAAAGAATCAAGATCTTCTGACTGTTGACTGGCTACGATCAAAATCCGCTGACTGACTGGAACCAAGATCTTGTGATTCGCTGATCAGTGTTAAATCTTCCAAATTCGGAGATGACGAGAGCCCATCAATTATATTCCAAATTTTGTCACTAAAAGATGAGTCATCTTCGTCCAACAAACAGTCTGAATCAAACGAAATGTCTAAATCTGCGTCTACTATGCTGAGTGGCATAAGTACGACAAAATGGTTGACAATAAAGTCCTTTTCAGGAACTGATTTTCCATTGGTGTTTGTCCACATGATATGGACTGGTTCATTTTTGGAATCTTGCTCATTAAATGATGAACATCATGCCTAACGGAGTGGTTTCCATACTAAGGGTACACTGACACAACTGGGCATGCCAATATATTAGAAATACAGGCTAACTGCCATAGACCCGTAAATGAGCCATTCCTAGAAATAGACTCAATTTCATCCTTCCGCACATTCTTTTCGTTAAGCTGATTTCCCATGTAACAGTTAGAGTAGGAAGCAAAAGGCTGCATGTTCAGACATTTCTGCTGTGATTCTTTTTCTCATCTCTTGATGATGATTTTCACTCCCATAGGCTAGTAAGCTGGCTACACGTGGCAAACAGTTCCCGTCACCTACTATGCAAGCTTGCTGGAGCTTTAGCTTTCTCGTTTCCAATGGAATGTCGTCTGGAATCAGGCTTAAGCTCACCTTGTCTACAGATTTGGCTGTATTTACAAAAGGTCTGGTTTCCCGTTCTGGTAGTGGGTCGAACTTATTCTCGTCATCTGACATGGAATTATTTGGCTTTTTCTCGTCACCTGACATGGACTGACTTGGTTTCTCCTCATCACCCGACATGGACTGGCTGGGTTTTTCTCGTCACCCGACACAGACTGATGGAGCTTTTGTTTGACTTTTGTTTTGGCTGTCTTCTTCAGATGTTTCGCAGGCTGTTTGACAAGACAGTGATATTCCCATTCACCAGTATATGCTTCATTGGAACGCTTTTCTTCTTCGGCGCCCAAACACACTTTGCAAAAACAACTCAGAAACTTACTTTGTCCAGCACCTGGTGCCACACCCCTGATGTGGTGAATTTGACGAGTACCTTTTAATGTCTTGATATCTGTTTGTAACTTGCATCTTGGAAATTCTTCCACGTAGAAGCGTAGAAGAAAACTCTTTTCTTATGCTCACATTTCTCATTCGTTTGCATAGTCAAAGATTCACAACAAAAGTTATACAGTGCTTTGGCGGACTGAATTGTTCCCTTTCGTCCTCTGATGTGTGTTTCTGCATGCTTCTTGATAATTCAGCCAAGGGCATAACATGGCGACTTCCCATGGCGTGATTCAAAGAAAGCTCTCTCCATTTTGTGTGTACTTGTCTCGATTAAATGCATGAATGGAACTTTTGATTAAAACCGAGCACTACATCCATCTGAGAATTGTACCTCTTTGTCAACCTCAATGTGACTAGATATGTGTTCGAACATTAACTTTGAAAAATGATTAACCGCTCTAAAACGGCTGATTCCTGTACAACATTTGCACAGTTTAGACATTTGTAGTACTCAATCATGGGGGAGACAGTAACCTGATTGTAACTGTAGTATGCATACTGGATTTCGTCTTGTAATATACAGCGACAATTTTCTGAGAAATCAGCTAATGTAACCAGCATATTATCTGGAACATCCTTGGTTACTGAATTGTACTGCTTGTATTGCCATTTGGCAATGAAGAGGTGAATAGCCAGGGATCTTATCGATTCTACAAGTTCCGCAATTAACGTACTCAGGCATCCTTTCTCTTTGACAAGCATCTGAGGTTTTACCTGTTTATTGTTCTTGCCAACTGAACACATTTTCCACTTTTTCCAATATACCTCTTGTCTATCAGCTAATTCAATAAGCGGCTCTAGGAATGTTTTCAACTCCTGAGTTCCACATTTGTCACAATTTCTCTCTAGGCATGTTCTTTTGCTATTGTCTATGTTTTCATTACATAGTGTTATGCCAACTGCATGATATTTACTTTCTAGTTTTCTGTCAATCTTGTGACATTTCATTGCTTGATTTATAACATCTATCTTAAATTGTGCATTCAAACAATATTCACACAAACAGGAAACAAACCTTTGGTGGTTGACTGTTAGAACTTGTTTGGGTCTGAGTTTCCTGAAGTGACTCAGGGAAACTTTCAAATCTGGATTGTGATTCAGAAAACGTTTATTTATGTGTTATATCTTCCCCTTTGCCCCTATTTTTTATTTATTCTATTTATATCCCCTCCCTCCCCGGGTCTCGTGTCCCCTTTCCCTGTGCCTTTTGACTTTATGGGCCTAATATTCAATCATTTATTTGTTTTCTTTTAGTTCCTTATCAGTTTCTAATTACTTATTCTTAGGTAGTGGTTTGCCTGCCCGTACTCTGCATTATGCCTTTCCCTGTTTTTGTTTGGGGTCCTCCTGGACTCCTTGCCACTGGCTCTTGTTACTGGGTCGGGTGGGGGCTGCGTTCGTTGAACGCCGCCTTTCCTTGATGGTCTTGTTTATCATATTGAATGGTTTCCGTGAGGACCTTCTTCTGCTTCAAAATATGATAAACAAGATCAACAAGAGAAGGCGGCGTTCAAAGTCTTACCGCTCACAGTTTTCTTGGTTGGCAAGCTCACGGATTCATGGTGGTAAAAGGTTTGTATGCTGTCAACAATCTGTTTTGAAAAGCATCTGACCTTTTCGGAGTGTCTATTTCATTTTCATTCACAGCTGACACGAGTGGCCAGTGTTCCGACTTAATACCTAAAGCGCGTGTCATCGAGTGCTCTGCTGTATACTTGCCAACAAGTGAGAACAAACTGCCGATACTGCTTTCTTTCATCTTTCGTGTGTTCTTTCTTCAAATCCTGCAGAGCATGTTTAACTTTAGAAACAATTTTTGTCTCCAGCTTTCTCTTAGACTTCTCTTCTGCAGAAAGAACAAACGTCTTATCAATTAAAGCCCTTTTTCTTCTTGGTGTTGCATTATGTACAGCCTGATCAATAGTATCTGCAAACTTTTCAGCAGTTTTAGGTAGGTATTGTCTTTTTGATTTTGAATGGTCTGCTTCAAAACAAAGTTTCTTTTTTGATTTCAGTTTATATTTTTCCCTCCTTTCAGCATTCCTTTTGAGCCTTTCTTCTGAAGTCAGACGCACTCTCTGTTCACGTTTTTTCATCCGCCAATAATCTCTTAACTTTGTCATTTTCTGCCTGGTGGAGCTAATCAAACCGAGTCTGCAATTCTTATGTAATTTTGTTGTGATTAATGCATCCGAGGGATCACTTTGTTTCCAGAATTTTCTCAAAACCCCTCTTCTCTTTAAGTCTATCTCTACATGCCCGCATTCTTAACTTGGCCTTTTCATTGTACTTATCTCGTTGCGGACCTAATAAAGTCTTGCGGTATCTTTTCTTTTTTATACAGTCTTTCTTCTTGTATTCGTCATACCTTGCTTCCTCATTCTTCAGCCTTTGTCTGTATTCGTGATAGTAGTCTCTTGACGTTCCTTTTTGGAAGGGGAACGGGTACCTCTGATGGAGACTTCAGTTTAACTCGCAAAGAGTACCTGGAATGAAAAAGTCACTGAGAGTTACCTTATACATACATACCCTATGCAGTGTTGCTAGTTATTACGGCTCCAGGGCTGCAGAAATCAACCGTCCGAATTGTCTGTATCGTACATTTGACGGTACTGATGACTGAATTTTTCTTTCCGACTTGTCCGTGGACAACTAAAATTGAGCGGGCTGCATCATATTACAACTTCCAAGTATCATGAAAACCTAGCTGCAATACATATTAAATACATGTCAAACACACGCAAGAAACAGCAAGCTCAATAATTTACCATTCCAAAGTGTGGTCTACATGCATTAACCCTTGTTTATTTTTATTTTATGTTGTTCTTTTTTATACGGCCAAGTGAATGTTCTTTACGGACAAGTACATTTTAACATTTGGTTGTCCGTGGCCAATTATTTTTCATTTTGTGTGTGTGTGTGAGTGCGTGCGTTGGTGCGTGTGTGTGTGCGTGCATGTATGCTTATACAGGTGTAAAATATCAGACTGATCAGTGATGGCATATGTATTATCTAGAAACAGCCTTGTTAAGCTGTTTACTCATTATTCATACCTTGACGCCTGAAGCTGAGTATCATGACTATCATCGGAATCCATTCCTACTTCTACAAAACTTCTACCTCCACCAGACTAGATCTGAAAGTAAAATTATGATAACATTTTTAAAATAGTGTCATACACACTAGATCTTTTATTGAAGTTTTTTTGCTTTTAAGTTTATCTTCCTAGGACCTACTTTCGACTTTTGTACAAAGCCACACTGGGATATAAATTTACAAAACACTACCCCGTTAAGCAACTGTGTAATTTTTCATTTGCCAAGTTTTTCGACCGAGGTAGGTGAAAGGCCATGAAGGCGATCTATAATTTATGATTGTTCATTCTTTCCTTACGGGGGAAAAGGGTTAAGGTTTCCAATTTATTCTTTTAATAAAAATAGTTTTCGTATATTTCAACTAGATACGAAAAGCATACATGTGTATATTTAAACTGTCATGCCAACATTCGCATAGATGTCACCTCTTTCATCAGCATCCAGTCTTCACAGTAATAAATTCAATGTGGTGTCAATGTTACATCCTCACAACAATTATCTACTGAGAATTTTTTTTCTGTTATTTTGTTATAAATGGATTTTTTTACATAAAAAAATTTTTACACCAGGGCGCTTCCGTAGTTTCCATCAAATATCAAAGTTTGAATTCAAATATTAATCATAATATTTTATGGCAAATAAAAACTGCACATGTTTTATTGGGAAAATATATTTTTAAAATAGATGAGTGATCTAATTTTGTTAAATTAAGACACACTTAAGTTGTTTCCATCTAGACAAAAGTTCATTAAAAATAAAAAGATTTTGTATTTTTGAGATTATTGCGTGCATAAAGTCTAATTTCCGCAACGACAGGAACATTTCTTTTGCCTAAAAATTATATACATGTAACATGTATTCAGTAACGTCATCAGGACGATCTAATTATTTTGTAAGCTTCGAAAATATATATGGCACAATTTTCATTTAAATTTCTAAAAAAGTTCTTTTTAAAAGTGAATGAAATATGTATAATTATTCCAGAAGAAAACATCTTTCAGTGAGGCTGATCAATTATATGATAACATTAAACTGATGAATCTCCTGTTAGAGCACTTTCGAACTACCTTATATGTTCGCAAATATTCTTTCTAACAATCAGTTCAGTAAAATATGTTGGAGGAACTAGTCTTTCTTATTAGCAACATCAAAAAAATATATATAAAAATCATACATGTAAATACATATCTTTCAAGTAGAGGCACCCTGTATAATAAATTTAATATATTTAATTTGATTTACATACATCTATTTTAAGATATATATCTTACGATGTTATTTTTATAACAGGCAGTTAAACACCCACAATACAATGTTTCTAAGTAATATATCTAATCACTAGGATAATATCAACTCTGATAAAACAATAATATTCCTCTAAGTTTTTGGTTATTTCACTACTAAGAGAGTTTGTTTGAGATTTGTGTTTTCCATGCTAATATAAACTGTTGATTTTCACACAGGATAGAAATAAAATCTTGCGAGCAGATTCATTCACAGTCAATGATATTTAATTCTTTTATCTTGGATAGAACACCATTCTGGATGAGCTGCGAAACTAAGAGATTTCATTGATGCTTTATTTAAAAAAAAACTGTTTTGTTATTTTCTTTTACTTTCATTTGTTTCAAAATAAAGAGATGTTCCGATTAATATTTAATGGAATATATAAAATAATTAACATTTTAATTTATTTCTCTGAGTTTTAACATTAATTATCTCTTCTAGTACAAGATTAAACAGTTTTCTATCACCAACGGCGAATGTAACATTGGAATTTATGACCTACAGATGCTTATAATATCTTGAACTTATATATTTGAAACAAGATAATAGAACAATTGAACCAATTAGCATTTGCGTCAATATGGAATATATATAACGAGTGTAGATGCAATACTTAATTTATTAAACGAGCTAACAAATGTAAAATTTAAGATCAAATAGAAACATTTTTCTGTTCACTTAAGTTTATATGTTTTTTAGTTTATGGATTTGTAATGATCTGAATCTTTGACTCGTTCTTCAAAACATCGAAACTAATTTTACCGCAGTAACACGGTCCATTTATGTCCATTTATTGATGCTTTTACACCATTATTGTCTTTCCGTTGTCAAATCTAAAAGGAAATATTTTTGTTTCCCTTTTCTTCCAGACTAACATTTGTGTTTCATTGTATCTTGACGAAAGATATTAATTGGCTATTAACCTGTCACTGAACTTGCAGACAGAACGAATTATTTTATATTATACAGTTGCATAAGCACTAATATTATCAAAAAGTCATAATTCTTCATTCTTTTTTCCATTACAGAACTAATTCATCCACATTTCGTCTGGAACATACGTGTTTATTTCATATGTTAGGAAACAAAATATAATTTATTGAGATGTTTAACGTATTAGATACAGAGCATGCACATACATATAACTCATTTCCTGTTTCACAAATCTAATATAAACGTATGAAGCTTGAAGGAAACGATGATCTTTGTTGATATTTTTATATTATTAAAAAATAAAAAATATGTTTTATAACTGGACACAATAATGAATAAATGTATATTTATCAATCAAATAAAATGATTGTTTTCAACATCTGTTTTTTTATATTTATAATATTTCTTTCAAGGAATTTGAGTCTTCCTTGGTTGTACTAAGAACAACTACTTTATACTTTTTAATGTCATAACGGAAATCCTATTCCCTCTCCGTAAATACATGTATTTTAAGAAATAAATAAAAATATGCGATAATAGCAATGATTCATCAGTGACTTATTTTAGACTTTCTCTAGATAAACATAGGATGGATCTTAAAAATCCTTAATCAGTTATATTCACCCTTTTTTGCATGTCTTTTTGAAAATGAAATAGAGAAAAAAGGAATACCGAAAGAACGTCAAAAATGTTGAAAATATTGAAGATTTTCAGACTCAGTCTGTTCATAGTTTATCTCAAATATACATATGTCTTCATAGATTCCGTTAGAAATTAAATAAAAATACCAGTTTGCATACAATAGATTGTCTAAAGTGCGAAGAAAAGTAATATAAATAATCATATTTCAATGGTACAAGTTATTTTACGCCAAGCGCGGCTGGAACCTTGCTGTCTGATAACGAATTATTTCTAAATTTAATAATTGTTTTATTTAAGGTACTTAAATGTTGAATTTCAGTTTGACATCTCAAACCACAAGGCATGATTTTATCTTAATTTAGCAATTATTTCTTTTACCACACTTAACCTTTTATATTAACTTGTTCATCCTTCAACCTGGACAAAACCATTTATCATTTAGGGACTGCAAAATAATGACTGACTTAATAGTAAACAATGCAGACCTTGATCAAATGACACGAATGTGCCGGTTTGATCTTGATATTTACTTGCCGCATGGATCAAATCAGTTACCGCCGGTAGGAAAGTTTCAACATTTTATCTATCCAAAAACAAAGATGATAAAATTTAAATTATACGGTCAACTGTTGTTTAACATTTTTTTAATTACTTCATTTGGTGCATAAGCTGAATGAACCAAAATGTTTCAAGAAAATAAAACTAGAGAAAAAACTACTTAGAATTTAAGAATAAAAAAAACTATTCAAAATAAAAGTAATGAATTCTATGTTATGTGCGATATACACTGTATTTGCAGTTTTTCCACTATATGTTTACTGCATTGACCTTTTATGATAAATAACATGGGTTATAAGTGCAATTTGAATATTAGAAATATATAATTTGTGTTGACTTCACAATGTTTTACTTCTTATTACATTTTCATTTTTTATGAATATTTGCATGAATGTGGAGGCGTGCTGAAATAAGTTGCGACCAGCAAGCTAAGGGTTATGGCTATTACTTTCTTATATTATCTGATGATTGAAAAAGAAGATACGATGGTATTTGTCAACAAAAGTTTTCATTTTCCAAGCAGTTACAATTATTATTGCCTCAACGAAAAGTGAAGTGATCCTTTTTCATATCTTTAGATTAAGATTCGTTCTTTATCTACTAAACCAGTTCATTAAAGACATTGTTCTGAAATGTCATACGTTATCTTTAAATGAACTGTTCTATTTGCTGGGTTGCAAGTAATGTTGACATAAAAGGAAATGAGATGAATGATCTATTCACTTCTAGGAAATCTCTTTTATTTCACAAAAATGATTCTAAGATACATCATCTTTCTCGTTTTGGGTGTTCTTTAGGGATTCCGTTTTTCTCTATTTGGGGAATTTATGTATCTAAGCTGAATTACATCCATCATTGAATAATGCTTTTTGTAAACAAATATGATAAACAAGATCAACAAGGACAGGCGGCGTTCAATGAACGCAACCCAAACAAGTCACATTATTCAACTGAGCCATACGTTTGAATGATTTATTGGTTTATATATGGTATATTTTAAATGTGTCTAGATTAACTTTTGATCTTCGAGATATGATGTGGAATCTTCTTAAATAACCAAAATAAACATCAGACTATCAGATAGGAGACGACAACAACCCTTATAAAGAATTGTAACTTCTTGATGGTATAAGAAGTTAATCAACATTATTACGCAAACATTGCGTCCTTTCTGTTTAGGGTCATTGACATTTTGTTTGCTAATTTTCATCCGATCTAAACAATAAATCAACAAAATAAGTCTGAAAGGAAAGACAAATTTCATTAAGTTTGTTTTCAGGAACAGAAACATTGTGGGGCATGATCAACGAATGGTGATAGATAAAAGATGGAATAATACTTGAAACCCTTTAATGTTGACACAAAGAGAAAAAAGAACAAGCATCCATTATACGTCATCAAATTAGAAATGTATAGTAACAGTGTGGGTGAAGATAAATGATTGGGCTTACTTCTAAATAGATCCACTGTCGTTCCCTAAGCTAGCTGAACAGCTTCCTCACTTGAAAGCATCCCAAGTAACTGACATGATTCAAAACGAAAGCGGCGACGGTTTGAAGTAACGACCTTAACCAACTGGCCACAGACGCCCATCGTATCACTTTAACGCCTGTATGACTTTAAATTACAGTGTCTAGAAGTCGCAAAGATCTGAAAATTTGATTTCCCTCATACACAATGAGAACAAAACAGTGAAAAATCTTAGATGAAAATGACACATCTCAGACTTGCAATAGTTTGAGTAATATTCAATACTCCACACTAATACTTTGCTAGAATCAATGATCCGTTTGGACATGAAAATAAAATTTTACCCGTTCCATAAGCAAAAGTAAAGGCCCCAAACCAAGATATCAGGATCATCCTCGTATTATTCATGAAATGAACAACCAAAGTTTTCATCAATTATTATTGTCAAAATATTACACAAATGTGTATTTATCGACAGTTTCTTCAACAGATATTCATAGCCTTTTGTTGAGTACTGCTTTATTTCCCTTTAATCAAACCTGCCAGACAAAACAAAATGAAACATAACAACCCCCGCCCTCACATAACAAATAGTTAAAACAGACTTGTTTAACATTTTCGGTTTTAAATTGCTTAAAATTATGACATATCATCGGCACAAGCTTAAATTAAACAAAATAAAAACAACAATGCAGATTAGCTTTGCTTCTGATTTTTGATTGCAAATACATCTTATCTATTCAGATTGGTTCTTACAACTTCATATCAACATCATTTCTTTGATATATTATACTAATGATTTTCCATCACAGATGCAAAATGAATAATTACAATTTAATTACTTGTCCCACATGCAAAACTCATAATAACAATTTAATTACTTATTTCTACGCCAGGAAAATCGACCACATTTTGAAGTACGTGTTATAATACCGGTGACGTTTTTTTTCCTGACTTGTATTTCTTTTGCTTCTTTATTCAAGAAAATGCTTGAAAGTACATATTGAAGAAATGATTAGTAAAAGAAGCCTGTATGACTCAATCAGTGGTTTGAACAGAAGTAATAAGTGCACAAATTAACACAAATACTGAGTAAAATTCTATAAAAGGACTTTAAGTACTTTAATTGACAGTCTTAGTTAAGTCCTAATTAATTTGTACTACTAAAATGTTTTCTTAAAATGTCCCTAGAGACATTTGTCAATTACAATATAAGACTAAAGCAATTATGCATAACTATTTCACTGAATGTAATAGGAAATTCTAATATTATCCAAATGAAATAGAAGCAATATTTGAAGACTCGGTTATATTGAGTGTTTTTTCTTTCTTCAGAAATAATAGAAAGTGCAATATCTCCCACGCTCTTTAGCACCGGTTAAAACGTTATTCAATTCTCAACATTAAAAATATTGGAACACTGATTCAGAAAGCTAAGAAAAAATAACAATACTTAAATGACGTACCGGACAACTTTTTTTACGGCTGCCATATCTGATATTGTTAGTATGAATACTCTTAGAAAGGATGAATGGTATAGCTATATTGACCGAAATTTCTGACATCTTTAAATCTCTTTTATTACACCAAACTAATGATTAAACTTTTAAAGCCTTATACAGAACAAAACGATCAGAACAGAACAGACAAAAATATTAATGAAGACCACCAGCCCATAACATGTATACAATGTTAACAAAACCAAAATAAAAATTGTATCAAAATTGTTGAAAATACACTTATAGTTTCTGAAGACAGCTTTTTTTTAAAAGTTGCATGCCTCCACGTTACCCAAACTATTGTGAGAAAATCATTCATGAGAAAAAAGAACTAAGATTTTAAAAATAGATAAACCATGCAATATTCAA
Source organism: Ruditapes philippinarum (assembly GCF_026571515.1). Classification (NCBI taxonomy): domain Eukaryota; kingdom Metazoa; phylum Mollusca; class Bivalvia; order Venerida; family Veneridae; genus Ruditapes; species Ruditapes philippinarum. Next base: position 6,498 of record NW_026855940.1, on the reverse strand, counting down.
GTAATAATTTACATGTTTTGTGCGATAAATACCCTATATTGCCGTATAAATCACCATATTTCGACTGCGTGACTTACACAGTAAGGGCTATTTTTGCATGTTGTGACCCTTTCTGTAATTTTCTTGTATTGTATTAGCGGTTTAATCCCATTGTTCACTTTTAAATATACACTTCAAATATTCATGAAAATTGGCATGCCGCTTTAAATGTAACTCTGATGAGTATGTAAACACTATCTTACAAATACCATTGCATCACACTATGGTGGCATATTTCTGCCACCAGATAACCTGATAATTAACTAGTTAATTATCAGGTTAACTAGTTACGTAACTAGTTATTTTTTTCAATAAAGAAAAGATCATAACGGGAAAAAAAATGCATGTTAGTGCCTGTAAACTGCCATCCCTTATTGTCAGCTTAATATTAAGAGGTTAACTAGTTACGTAACTAGTTAACCTGATAATTAACTAGTTAATTAATAGGTTAACTAGTTAAATAAATACTTAACTAGTTAACCTCTTAATTAACTAGTTAATTATCAGGTTAACTAGTTACGAAAATACCTAACTAGTTAACCTAATACTTAAATAGTTAATTATCAGGTTAACTAGTTACGTAACTAGTTTACCTGATAAACATACGTTTTTATGTAACTAGTTAACTTCTTAATTAACTAGTTATTTATCAGGTTAACTAGTTAGGTATTTGCGTAACTAGTTAACCTGATAATTAACTAGTTAATTAAGAGGTTAACTAGTTACGTAACTAGTTAACCTCTTAATTTTAAGATGATGATATAATAAAAGGATGGCAGTTGCAGGCACTAACATGCATTTATTTCCCGTTATGATCTTTTCTTTATTGAAAAAATTAACTAGTTACGTAACTAGTTAACCTCTTAATTAACTAGTTAATTATCAGGTTAACTAGTTACGTAACTAGTTAACCTCTTAATTAACTAGTTTGTTATCAGGTTATCTGGTGGCAGAAATATGCCACCATATCACACAGATTAAAAAAAAATATAAAAATACAACTAAATTAATACAGGGAATCCCACAACTTTTATTTTATTCAAAACAACAAAATATAGCCTGTAATAATGTTCAATAAACTCTCCTCTGGATACTAGTCTGTTGATTTGAAATCACACCGTGAACTCTTGTCAAATAAATAAACCGCAGTATAATTTGTCTGTTACTTAAATTCAGCAGAAGTTAAACTTGATCTGCCAATAAATTGAACGGTTTAACATGCAAGTTTCTTATGCATTTGTTGTAACAGTAATTTACTTGTCGGTTACACAGAATGTTAATGTCACATCCATGTTAAAATCAATTTTGAAAACAATAGATCACAGCTAAATATTTAGCATTGCAACGTTCGAAAATTAATCCCGATGCGGTGGATGAACAGTGCTCAGGTAAATACAATTTGGCTTACTGTCGTGATCCGGGGGAAAACTACCAACACCACAACATTAATCCCACCAATTTTTCAAACTCATTGCAATGTCTTTTTATTCTTATTATTAAGTTAACGGATGTATTAAGATTACCTGCGTTTCAGGCTTACAGGCCGGTCTACATACGGACAGTCATAGTGACGGATATTTGGGGACTACGGACTTTTTCGTTGATCAGATTCATTATGTGGTATTTTTCACAAATAAACCAAGAAAATGTCCTCTTATATGGACGATATAAAATACTATAGTTTCATTCTACTTCAAAAATTAGTACTGGACAAAATAACGCTGATGAATCATTGAATGTTGGCCAGGCCAGCTGTCAAATGTCAATCCACCAAACAAAACAGAATAGTGTTTGGGACATAACAAAAAACAGCAAAATTAAAAAATATTTGTAAGACATTCACATGAAAAGGCTTGTTTGCAATGTTAGTTTTTTTTGTCATTGCTATGTTCCGAATAGAAGCCGACTCGGCATTGAATAACAAGCAAGGACTTTAATTTACTGCAACTTGTCTTGGACAGATATGTTGTGCTATTATGTGTTTCTCGAAATTTCAAGAATCATGCATTTTTATATGACACATAATTCCTTTAAGAATAAATCAGTTATACATATCTGAAGAATATCTGCAAAAAGGTCTTAAAACATAGATTTCAAATTTCAAATTGTCAAACATTTGTTTTGTTCCCATTGCTCTCAAGGAATCTCCCTTTCCAGATTTTAATGATTATTTTTCATAAGTATTTTTACAAAATGTAACTATGAAAACAGAATCAAACATCTCCTTTCAAATCATAACAAATATTTAACTGTAAGTAGAAACTTAAAGATATGTTTTCACAGACGTTATTTCTTGTCAATTAAAGTATGATTTTGCCAAGATACTTACACAAAATCTATTGCAAAGGAGGTTAAAAAAACTTCTTGAAATAAGCTTAATCCTGTTTAATAGTATACACATAAACAAAACGGTGGTAGGAAACTTAGCTATGCACAAGAAAACAAATTGTATGTGTTTATATGATAAAAATGGAGAGGGTGTCAGAATAATAGAACACGTATTCTGTCATTTACTCAGATAATGGAAAAGGAGAAAAAGATAAAAACATCTATTCAGAAAGATTACTGTCACAGCAACAACAAATAATTTGACATGTACAGACATGCTCTAGTGTAAAACTAAAGAAATCTGTCATTACATTCATACATAATATATAAATATGTTGTCATCTTATTGAGAAAGTTATTGCAATATGTAAGCCATTCTTATATGCTTTTTAATGATCTAAGTCTCGAATGGGACGTGTATTTTAAAAAATATTAGATGATAATTTGTTAAATATAAATATTATAAATATATATTTTTATGTAAAAATATCAGAATATAAAGAACCATGAATGTAAAAGTAGGAAAGAACGTATCTAAGTACTGGCCATAAAATGAACATGAATTAAAAGTTAGCAGTACCATTTCTATAAAATATGACAGTGTGTTCACCTTATTAATAAGTCAAGGTACAACCAATCTAAAGACCCCTTTTTATCTTACTTCAACATTACATCATGAGCAAAATATAAGAATGCCTAAGATCTGTCAATTTGCGTTTTTATCGGTATTTTCAACTTTAAAACAGTGTTCTATTCTCACACAGGACAAGCACTTATATTTTTTTTCAGAAAATTACTGCATTTCAGATGTATATATATAAATCAAAAACAATAGTGGCAAGTATTTGGTAATGGCAAAACAAAACATATATATTTATATTGCTCGACCAAAAATGTTTTAGATATCAAAACAGTATTAGGTATTCGATGTTAGGTCCGACACTTATTGAAGCCACAAACATGAAAAACTTCATAATTTAGGTTTAATAGATATGTGTCTTAAGACAAAATGGTTTAGGAAGATAGATTGCCTCTTGTCTTTAAACACATCTTTTTTATATAAGCATACATTCCACTGGGATAGCTGTCATTTAGATGCTCCACACACTGATTACATTAACAATTAATTTAGAAATTTTGTCCTTGATATTCTTAGTAATTTTCCTCGCTCTGAGATTTTATATGAGTTTTATTTCTGCGCACATATAATGACGCATTGTGGAGCTTAGATTAATGCGTCCTTTCCGTTGACCATAATCATAAAGACAACAGCTTTATTTTATAAAATGAATGATGGGAGAGAATAAAATGGTAAATTATAACTTTGGAATGGTAAATATGTCTGAGTAAATGTGCAAAAATGTGTGGTTCTGTCATATAAATTGATGATGATTTTATAACCAAGACAAATAAATCTGGTAAACTTGTTACAGTTTTTTTTTTATCATTTGACAAGATCGTTGTATCTAGCCAGATGTCTTCAGGAAGTTTACAGGCAATATCTCTGTGATGAAATAATTAAATGTTTATTCTTAAATTCTAAATTATTATTTCATTGTTATTTAAAGTAATTTGAATGAGCAACATCAAAATATATCAATATGTATTTTAAATTTTCGAACTTTGATGTATGACTTTGTTGTTTCATACTGTTTTGTTGACACTTTTGATGTTTGTGTCCCTTGTTGTTTTCTAGTTTACGGTAAGTATCTTCCCCTTTGCACCTAGTTTTATTTCTTTAATTCCCCCCTTCCCAGGGTGTACTGTCCCCTTCCACTGTGCCCTTTTACTTTGTGAGCCTATTATTCAATCATTTATTTGTTTTCTTTGAATTCCTTATCAGTTAAAATTATTTCTTCTAATATTGATTACCATGTCCGTGATCTGCCTTGTGCCCTGTCCTGTTTTTTGTTTGGGACCCTCCTGGGCTCCTTGCCACTGGTTCTTGTTGCTGGGTCGTGTGGGTGTTGCATTCATTGAACGCCGCCTTTCCTTATAATATACCGATATTTTGCCTATTATTAATCTAATCAGTTAGAAAAATGGCTTGTTTTTAATATATATTTCTACTTTGTTTGGACAGATTTTGGTAAAGCTGTTCTTAAATTTACCAAGTCAAAAAACAGCAGATAAACTTGATAAACTGACATAACCTCTTATGCTTATTTTCTGTGTTTGGTGGAACAAAAATGTAGTAGATATTGACAAGACGTAAACAGTAATATAGACATTAACTTGTCAAATTGAGAGTATTTTGTTAGTCAAGTATAGGCTTAAAAAGTCAAGGAGTAAATAATTTTCCTTCCATGTCTGTTATGCCATAAATGATTTCGATTTTGTTATACTTCATACTACATTAAATAAAATGTTATCTTTTGTATCATATCAGTTTGTTTATTACAATACTTTTTTGTTGTATATAATTTTCTATTAGCCTATTTGCTTTTTTAATATATATCGTATGATTTTACATGCCTCAGTCATTATTTCCTGTTTACAAGATTCATCTGAACATCAATCAGACATTTACATATATTTGAACAATACAATACAGTTTAGATGATAAACATGCAAATTTTCTCATTTAGTTGACATTTCGCATTTATTTCCCACTAAATTTATGTGAAGCATTCACGTAATTGTAAGATATAGCTACATTTTACTGTTGCATATTGTAATATTAGGTCGAATTGTGTTTATTTACTGTTTTTTTATCTTGAATGACAATCTTTATTTTACATGTAAGGACAGATAAAACAGTATAAATAGCGAATAAACAGAATCGGTGGTTCATTTTGTTTCTTAGCTTTTACTGGATTTAAAGTGTGACCAAAAGGTATAAAGTGTAACAATTTTACGGGAGCGAAAAATCAGGCTTGTCAGATTGAAAAGATAGTGCCTTTTCTTCTAAACATGAAAAGCACGATTACAGTGAAATAGTTTCTGCAGATATTAGGCTTGCTTATTAATAATTTGTACCATTATTAGTCGAATTGTTTTTTTCCTATTTATCTATCACATTTTGTCTCCGATTTTATGTAAAGACACATTTGGTAAAAACAACTTTCTACTCATTGACAAGCTCTTTTTATGTGTTCTATATTTTTTCAATCATTCCTCATTTAAAAGCTTACAATCTTGATTCGAAAAAACATTTTTAAATAATTTTACCGTGAGACATTCTTTGTATTTTTTTTTAGATTAAAAGATTTTATACGAGATGAATTATTTACGTTTGCACTGATGTATAATGGTTTTACAAGAATTGTATCACTTTTCTTGTCCATAAAGAAAGATGTCTTTTTAATGTTAAACTGAAGGAAAAAGTGGTACTGTCTGACAAAGGGATAATTATATAATCAAGGCAAACAATAGACTAGTGTCAGAGATTGTAGCAGATATTGTCACAGCTTTCGGCACCGCAACAATTTTCTTTTAAAAAAGAGAAAATAAGAATCCCTGAAGAAAGTCAAAACTTTTACATGAAAAACTTTACATTTCAACATGAAATGAAAAAAGTTTGAATTTAGAAACATCCGCAGATGTGTTCCTATTCGAGATACACATACTACACACACATGCTACGTGATACAGAAGTCGAGTGCATATAAATGAATTAAGTAATAATAAGCTAATTTCCGAAAGACAAACTGATATGGATACATGTTATCAAGCAGAATAAATCTATCCCTCGTTTTTTAAATTATTCAATTACGGAATTTAATCTTTTACAATTAATGTCATCGCTTTGTAGCATCATAATTCCACTTTTGTCACATTCCAACGCGACTTCACATAGGACATTGTAACACGTTATTGTCCTAAATCATTATTTTCAAATGTCCCATCTTTTGATTATTCAGAAAGTTAAAAAATCTCATGATAACGCAAAGGAAAATGTAACGTAGAACTAAATAAGTTGACTATTACTTTGCTTAATCAAATATAGCTTTTACTTAAAGCCTGAAATGGTCTTAAAATAGGTCATTAGCAATTACCCCGTTTACTAACGCAATGCCGATTATATGACACCTGAATACAGATTGACATGAAAAATTACAACTATAATAGCTTGCATTTTACGTGAGATTGCATGTCAATGCATTGACAGAACACATCTATTTTTTTTAT
>NW_026855939.1:0-10581 GCF_026571515.1 Ruditapes philippinarum | reverse complement strand
ATTGGAGGATTTTGAAATGATTTTCTTTTATCCAACGAAGATCACTTGATTTCCGAGATAATCAACCACTGTATCTTAAGCATTAATAATATCAAAGAAAAACTTAAAGCAAGTTTGACAGTGGCTCATGTATTATCGTTTCACGTGAGAATTTTAGCAGGGTTCCGAGCAAGAAAAGGTATTCCCAGGATTTTTTAAAGAATTGTTTTATAAATGCTTTAGAAATTATCAATATTCTTATTATCTATTCGAACCAGTGTGTTTAGTTAATTTGTAAAATTTCTCCGTTCCTTCTTTCGAGAAATAAAAAGTCCATTTATAAACAAAGTCATAAAAATAATAAAGAAATCTCAAGGGCTTCATCATTTGAAAACACAGACAAAACCTGAAACTTTGACAAAATTTAAAATGATGCATGTCCCGATTGAAATGTGTTGAAATAAATCGACATTTAGATTTCAACTTTCACTCGTCATTCCTAGCATTTGTCGGTTTCGGTTGTATTAAGCTTTCAGTGACACTGTCTACATGAGCTACTCTCATGCAAGTTCCGTTCTAGCTGCACTACACTTAAGTAAGACCTCATATCAATAATTCATGTTGATAGAATTTACTAAAAATTCAGAAGATAGTTATCATCTTACTTTAGGAATATATTGCTGGTAAAACTACAACTGCCACTATAATGGCTTGAATACCCCCGCATACCACTTTGTCAGAATCAACAGTGGCCATTTAGAGGTCAAGAACAACCTCCCTGCCAAATCTGAGGTTACTAAGACAGTGCATTGCTAAGTTATGTATTCTACATGCTTCAAATGTGAAAATGTCAAAATCAATACATTGCGGACAGGACATTCTTTAGCAATTGAGAAAAGCTTTTTTTGTCAAGGTCCCTGTGACCTTGACCTTTGACCCAGTGACCTCAAAATCAATAGGGGTCACCTTATAGTCATGATCAACATCCATACCAAATATAAAGACGGGGGGGTCAAAGGAATCTTAAGTTAATGGGTAGACAAACTTTTTTAAGTCAAAGTCCCTATGACCTTGACCTTTGATCCAGTGACCTCAAAATCAAAAGGGGTCATCTACTAATCATGATCAACATCCATGCCAAATATGAAGACTGTGGGTCAAAGGAATCTAAAGTTATTGGGCAGACAAAGTTTTTGAAGTCAAAGTCCCTGCGACCTTGACCTTTGACCTGGTGACCTCAAAATCAATAGGGGTCATCTACTAATCATGACTAACCTCCATGCCAAATATGACGACTGTAGGTCACAGAATTCTTAAGTTATTGGGCGGAGAAGCTTTTTGAAGTCAAGGCCCCTGTGACCTTGACCTTTGACCTAGTGACCTCAAAATCAATAGGGGTCATCTACTAATCATGACTAACCTCCATGCCAAATATGAAGACTAAGGGTCAAAGGAATCTTAAGTTATTGGGCGGACAAGCTTTTTGAAGTCAAGGCCCCTGTGACCTTGACCTTTGACCTAGTGACCTCAAAATCAATAGGGGTCATCTTCTAATCATGACTAACCTCCATGCCAAATATGAAGACTAAGGGTCAAAGGAATCTTAAGTTATTGGGCGGACAAGCTTTTTGAAGTCAAGGCCCCTGTGACCTTGACCTTTGACCTAGTGACCTCAAAATCAATAGGGGTCATCTACTAATCATGACTAACCTCCATGCCAAATATGAAGACTAAGGGTCAAAGGAATCTTAAGGTATTGGGCGGACAAGCTTTTTGAAGTCAAGGCCCCTGTGACCTTGACCTTTGACCTAGTGACCTCAAAATCAATAGGGGTCATCTACTAATCATGACTAACCTCCATGCCAAATATGAAGACTAAGGGTCAAAGGAATCTTAAGTTAATGGGCGGACAAGCTTTTTGAAGTCAAGGCCCCTGTGACCTTGACCTTTGACCTAGTGACCTCAAAATCAATAGGGGTCATCTACTAATCATGACTAACCTCCATGCCAAATATGAAGACTAAGGGTCAAAGGAATCTTAAGTTATTGGGCGGACAAGAAAAAAACCGACGGCCGGACGGACGGCCGGACGGACGGACAATCTGATTCCAGTATACCCCCCTTACAACTTTGTTGTGCGGGGGTATAATTAAGAAAACGACGTGGACACTTCAAATTGAAATATTTTAGCCCTTTAGGTAATGTTGTAAACTACGGCTGGCATTAGTTGGGAGATTATTAGAATGGGATTCCTCACTAATCATGCATGATTTATGTGTCACGTTTACCAAAATTATCGATCTCTTCAGAAAACATAAGAAGAGCTTTGATAATAAGGAAGTTATGGTAATAATGATGATGATGTTAATAACAAAAGAAAGACACGATATAAAATATTGTACATTTATTTGATAACGACAATGATGTTTTACATTATTATAACAATATCTATATATATACACTGTACATGACATGAAACATATAAAATATCACTAGTATAATCATTGATTATAAATCTAAGGCCAAAGATAAAATTGTTTCTTCCTGCTTTCAACTAAAAACAAGTTCTAATATGGACTTTAATATAAGTCCCTGATTCAACCCATCAAATATATTTGAATAGACGTCATATAAGATCATGGAGGCACAAAAACACAACAAATTTACAACTGTAAAATCATGACTTCCTTTTACAAGTGAGCAAATATGGAAGTCGACTGGTTCGTCTTATTATAAACCTTAACCACAAGAGTTTCTTAAATGGACTTGTCCAACTTCCTTGTTTGGAGTTGCCCAATATCAATTTTAAGGGTATATCAAGAAGAAAATTACATTTACCATAACGCCTGCAAAATTTCAGATTTGCCATTCAATCAAAGATTTCATTACAGAACCAGAAAATCATTTAATCAAACAATCAAATTAATAAATAAATCAAATGCATTTTCATGACTATTATGTTTTCCATGAGAATTTGAAAGAGGGAAATCAAGAACCAATACAAGCAGATCTATATAATTTAAAGTAAAACAATTTTGTTACAAGAAAGTAACAACATAAACAAGTGTCTGTTCTCTACAGTCATTTTAACATTTGTGTCTAGTCACTAATAAATAGAAATAATTTATGTCTACAAGAACATCTGTGCAACAATAACAAGTTATCCCAAACAATGAATATACAGAACATGGCATTGCCCGACAGTTACCTAACAAATATACATGTTATTTTGGTAAACATACACAATAACATCGGAACTGATTGAGAAATTCATAACACAAGTTATAATATAGTTATTATATTCAATAAGAGAATAAAAGTGATCAAATGAACAAATTTTTAACCATTTGCTACTGAATTTGTGCAATAGACAGACCTAACTTTGAGTTTGTAAAGATCTATTTGTAGATCTCGGGATTTCTATATGGAAATATCATCAACAAATTGCCACCAACTGTACATTTGTATATGATCTTGTCTGGTTGCATTGATACATTGTACTATATATTATTTTCTTTTTATTACTTTAAGTACTTGGTATTGGTAATTATTTCAAATAATATGGTACTTATTTCAAATAATAACAAGATATGTTTGTAAAACATGTATGCCCCCTATCGGCAGCCAATTTGTCATGTGATCAGGTTATTATGCATGACTTCTGACCCAGTGAACAAGCAATTAATAAGGGTTATCTAGTATCTGCTGGTCATGACTAGTCACAAGGTAATAATTATTGTGACCCCATAGGTTGTGTGCAGCAATTAAAGTTATTAAAAACCAAATAATATATACCTAAATTTTATGAATCACATAGGCCTCATTAATGACAGCCAAGTTGTAATATTACATAAGACCTTCAAATGTGTATACCAAAAGCACATAAAAATATCAACCAAGGCAACTTGAGTTGTTGAGTTATTGGTTAGAAACGGTCATTAAGTACAAGGTCACTATGACATTGACCCCTTGACCCCAAAATCAATAGGGGTCATCTACTGGTCATGACCAATCATCATACCAAGTTTGAAGTTCCTAGGCCTAAGGGTTCTTTAGTTATTGACCGGAAACCGTTTTTTCCTACAAGGTCAATGTGACCTTGACCTTTGACCCCTTGACCCCAAAATCAATAGGGGTCATCTGCTGGTCATGACCAATCATCATACCAAGTTTGAGGTACCTAGGCTTAAGCCTTTTTTTGTTATTGATCTGAAACTGTTTTTACCTAAAAGGTCAATGTGACCTTGACCTTTGACCCCAAAATCAATAGGGGTCATATGCTGGTCATGACCAATCATCATACCAAGTTTGAAATTCCTAGGCCTAAGCGTTCTTCAGTTATTGATCAGAAACCGTTTTTACCTACAAGGTCAATGTGACCTTGACCTTTGACCCCTTGACCCCAAAATCAATAGGGGTCATCTGCTGGTCATGACCAATCACCATACCAAGTTTGAAGTTCCTAGGCCTAAGCGTTCTTTAGTTATTGATCGGAAACCGTTTTTACCTACAAGGTTAATGTGACCTTGACCTTTGACCCCTTGACCCCAAAATCAATAGGGGTCATCTGCTGGTCATGACCAATCACCATACCAAGTTTGAAGTTCCTAGGCCTAAGCGTTCTTTAGTTATTGATCGGAAACCGTTTTTACCTACAAGGTCAATGTGACCTTGACCTTTGACCCCTTGACCCCAAAATCAATAGGGGTCATCTGCTGGTCATGACCAATCACCATACCGAGTTTGAAGTTCCTAGGCCTAAGCATTCTTTAGTTATTGATCGGAAACCGTTTTTACCTACAAGGTCAATGTGACCTTGACCTTTGACCCCTTGACCCCAAAATCAATAGGGGTCATCTGCTGGTCATGCCCAATCACCATACCGAGTTTGAAGTTCCTAGGCCTAAGCGTTCTTTAGTTATTGATCGGAAACCATTTGGTCTACGGACCGACGGACCGGACGGACCGACGGACTGGACGGACCGACAAGTGCAAAGCAATATGGGGTACCCCCTCTTCTTCGAAGTGGGGGCATAATAATAAAGGGTTTCAAGACAATAAAACTTTTTTTCTCTGTTTCAAATCTCAGGTTTTCATTGGTCAGTTCACATTCTGTGACAGTTTCTGACCATTCAAGTACATGACAATACATGCAAGTACATGGCAAAACATTTTACACATATTTTCAAAAGGAGTTTACTTGATCAGGTTTAAATCTAACATTTAAATCAGATAAGAGATTCTGTGTCTAGATATAGCTCAGATTTTATGGAATTAAGATCTGTTTTCATCTCTATTTTTGGTACAAACTTGCTGCATGACACAATATATTAATATCTGTTATATTGTAAAGTATTGGATAAAAAAACTCTTCTATTTAGTCATTTAACTGTACATACAGGACAATTATTACTCAAAATAACAAATTCAGCATTTTTCATACTAGCAAACAAAATGTCAACTCTCTTCAGTTTTATTTCCCCTTTTCTTTTCTTTTCTACACACTTCTTGTAAGATCTGAAATTTCTTTTTTTTTTTTTTTAATTTGTGAAGAAAATAAGATATACATAATAATAAATATTATATTGTGTTGCCTCAGAACGTAGATAGACCCTCATTACACCTGAAAGTTCTTGTCAAGTGTAAAACAGATTCCTCACAATGTCTGTCAATCATTCAATTTAACAACTTCTAAGCATTGTCTAATTAGATTAGATTCATGCTTTCTAGAACAATAATTTTCATATCATTATCATATTGACATGGCAGTTTAACACCTTGTTCCACCTCTTACAGACAGACAGATAGACAGACAAGTACCACAAACACACTATACATTTTTCCTGGTCCCATGTGCATAGTCTTCTAATGCTAGCAGCATATTTATGAAAATAAATTTAAATTTATTTTAATCAAACATAGTTGTATAACTGATGAGATTTATACAATGAATTAAAAAAAAATTAAATTAAAGAAAAAGAAACACGGCCATAAATAACCACAAAATGGTTGAAACATGTATTTTAGTGAGATTTTTTTTATATAACCAAATGTTTTATATAGGGGGTTAAGCAGGATCAATAATAATTTTCTGTATGATTTAGTATAGTGTATATACACATATACAAATTGTAAAAACTTATGAATCAAGTTTTTCCTACCTATATTAATCATAGACTGTATCCTGAAACTAACCAGTACTGGAGTTGTCTGGTGTCTAATGAAACAACTTGTCTAAAGTAGGGCTCAAACACACAATCCCTCACTTCAAACACTATGTAATATTTAAGATTATAAAAAATGTCTATAATAAGTCTAAAAATTCATGCAAAAGTCTAAAGTAACAAAGAGAAAATGTGTATACCTGTATATATGTGTATTTTACTACAATATCTCCTAGACTTGGCACAAAATAGATAAAATTTGAATAATACAAGCCATAAATAAACATATCTTCTCCAACATGGCATAGATTTGGTGTCCTAGTGTAATATCTGTAACTAAATATTTGTAATACACTAACTAATGACAAATTTAGAGGCGACAAATGAACAAGATTGCATTTGAGAAAAAATGCTATGCCACCGCATTAATACAACACTAAGCCTTGTACCTTCAGACAATAAGATTTTTTGATTTTTTTACTATATATATATATATATATATATATATATATATATATATATATATATATATATATATATATATATATATATATATATATATATATATATATATTTGAAAATCAATGACCCCTGGGGCAAAGGCAATTTTGACCCCAGGGCTATAATTTAAACAATCTTGCTAGAAGTTCACTACATAATGTTTCATGCAAAATATCTAACCTCTAGCATTTGTCAATTACTAGAAGAATTTTTTAAAAGTTTTTACTACATGTATAAGTTTTTACTATATACATATAAGGAAAACCAATGACCCCTGGGGCGGGGCCGATTCTGATCCCAGGGCTATAATTTGAATAATCTTGGTAGAGGTCTACCAGACAATGCCTTATGCAAAATATCTAAGCTCTAGGCCTTTTGGGTCTTTACAAGAAGGTATTTTAAGTTTTTGCTATATGTACATATAGTGAAAATCAATGACCCCTGGGCGGGGCCGATTTTGACCCCAGGTCTATAATTTGAACAATCTTGGTAAGGGTCTACCAGACAATGCCTTATGCAAAATATCTAAGCTCTAGGCCTTTTGGGTCTTTACAAGAAGGTATTTTAAGGTTTTGCTATATGTACATATAGTGAAAATCAATGACCCCCGGGGCGGGGCCGATTTTGACCCCAGGGCTATAATTTGAACAATCTTGGTAGAGGTCTACCAGACAATGCCTTATGCAAAATATCTAAGCTCTAGGCCTTTTGGGTCTTTACAAGAAGATTTTTTAAATTTATTCTTATAATTCCTTTTGGTTGCCATGGCAACCAGATTTCTGTATGGAATGAAATTCTTTGAACAACTTTGGAAGCCCTTCACCCAAGGATCAATCCTGCCAAGTTTGGTTGAAATTGGACTAGTGGTTTTTCACAAGAAGATTTTTTAAGTTCACTATATAATCTATATAACACACACACACACACACAAACAAACACACAGGTGAATCGCTATATGCCACCGCATCGCAGATGCTGCGGTGGCATAAAAATTCATCTAAATGTATATATAAATCTGAATGCTAACACTATTTGTAATACATTGTATATAGTGAACATAACATTACCATCATGAGATTCTAGATATCTTATATTTCACCACTTCATCCATCAGTATGCTTTTCATAGTTCAAAACAAGAGAGTCACTTTGGCCCTATAGAGCTCTTAGAAACAGATATACTATGATTAAAGTGTTTCATTTAAATTGTGTCTTACAGTGAAACATTTCAAACTTATTCATATATATATTAAAATTTTTCTTAAAATCATGTTTGAATTTCAGCAAGAAAAACAAACATAACAAAATATGACATATTTTGATAAATAAAACAGACAGCACCTATGCATATATGTAGGCCATAAATAGAAACATATGTTAAACATATAACAAACATAAATTATCGACTAATGTAAGAAACTAATATTACTGGAAAGGGTAAACAATTTAACTTTTACTATGATTAAAACACTGATAATAGACTTTGTCTAATTTATGAATTTGAAACTGTGTATTGTATATATGTGAGAAAGTATGGTATCAAAATAAATAAATCTATGAGTAAACAGTAGAGAGACTGGCAAATCTATATATAGATGTACAAGCTGGCATGGTTCTATAATGCTGGTATAAACATGTATGTAATGTGACATTAAGCCCATCCAAGTGTTAATGGTGAGTATACCGACAGACGTCAAAATAACATAAAATTTTGCCATAAATGTTTCCAATTTTATATTTTGCTCCATGAAAATAATTAATAACTCATTTGGCCAATGGAAACTTCTTTAGATATTAAATGTAATTCACAAGTAAAATTGAATGGATATTAAGAGTGGGGAAGTCTTTTATACTTTTAGCAGTTTTATATATATATATAATTTGCCTAATCATATATTATGACCCAATTATTCATTGAACAGCAATAATAGTCAATCTTTTGAAGTATATATTCAACTGACAACACAATAATAAGCATAAAGTCACTTTACAAGAATTAAAATGAAGAAATTGAATAAAAAAAACCTAGATAGGGGAGATCTCTGAAGAGAAATGAAAACAAAAACAAATAGTTGAAAATAGAGAGAATAATAATGCACTGATGCAAAACGTATTCAATCATCAACTCTATAAAAGTACTGGTAGTGATTTCAATCATTCGGATTACAAGAAAAATATTGTCACATAAGACATTATCCATGTTACAGCTCCTCAAAAAATAAGTGCATTCTTTTCATAATTTTTACAGCCCTACTCACAACTACAAAACTGTATATGGAGTACAATAAAAATATAGCTTATAGTAAAACAATGTACGTATTATATTAATGTGGAATTCAAGAGGGATTTAATGAAATGGGACAGTGTTTAAGTAACAGTGGAGAAAAAATAATAATACAAGTGAATAAATATGACTTAACAAACATACAAAATCACTGACTTTTATTATATATAAATACTGGAGATATATATATAGACCAGTTCATTGGTGTATAATGATAACAGGAATGATATTGTGTCAAAAACAACGCCCACAAATCAACGACTACATATTGTGAACTCATCATTTTGTGGGCATAAAATTTCGTGGTTTGTCACCAAGGACATTTTTGTGTGTTTTTAAAATTCATGCATTGTCTATTTTTGCAAAGTAAAATGCAAATAATATAACAGCAAATAAAATTTTGTTGGATCTTAATTTTGTGTATTGACCTATCAATGAAATGTTACCATGAAAACAAGTGCCCAACAAATAATGACAAATTTGCATTTTTTGGCCAGGTAAACAATAGCATACACATACAGAAAATCATATTAGTCTTTGATTGTGTGTTGACATTTCTGACAAATTCATATTGTAAAACAATTTTGTTTACAGTAAAAATAAACTTCATATCAACAGTGGACACACACTTCACATGAAGGAATCCAAAGCCCCTTGTGGGATATGAACCTGCTCAAATTCTCTAAAACTTTTTGTATTTGAGAGTGCTTGACTCCTGCTTTTTAGCTTAGCTTAAACAATTTATCCCTGAACCTATCATATCCAAATATAGAATTTCATTACAACAATAGAGCATGATTTAACAGTCAACTATAGCATAAGCAAATCCTAGCAGACAAATATTGGTCTGACTTTACAAGCCAAAATTTTAAATTAAGGACTGACCATAACATGTCATGTGAAAATCTCAGTAAAGAAACTTTTCAGTCTATGTTGTATGTCTTAAAAAAAATTATAATTCGCTTATTATCTAAATTTTTATCCTGTTTAAATTATGTGACAAACATGTCTGATTTTAAATCTGGAATGGCTCATTAGTCGTTTGACTTTGCACCTGCCGAATTTACATAATGGATTTGCCCAACATTGAAACTGGAACAGTCAATTCAATGTTTAAGGGATCTCAATATTAAAATATCAATACTGAACTGCTAACAGTAAAGAGCCAGGTGGTAAAGAGTAAACAGTTTCTATTCTGTAAGGGGTATTTTTGCACATTTTGACCTCTTTTTGGTAATTAATACATGGATTATAAGTGCAGTTTGCATCATGTAAATTACTTTCTTTGTTTACTTCACAATATCTTACTTTCAAATACATTTTTAAAATTTTCATAAAAATAAGCATGAATCTGGAGGCATGCTGTTGTAAGACCACAGTACAGTTTGTAAGACCAGTCAGTTAAGTGGGTAGTAACCTCAATTATATATAAATTGAAATGATAATCTATTACTGAAATGAACAGAACAAAGAAAACATGATTAATACAACGGCAGGACGCAGGCTGAACTTAGTATTTATAGTGAACACAGGTATTAAATATTTCAGTCGAAATTTAAAAACACTCTTAGAGAAAAGCATATGTACAAGATACCTGTACATGTTAACATTTGATTGTTATGATGTTTTAATCGTAATATTTAATTACATTTTT